>NC_029789.2:18754817-18755645 GCF_000816755.2 Arachis ipaensis
CATTGTTTTTAGTATGTTTTTAGTAGGATCTAGTTACATTTAGGGATGTTTTCATTAGTTTTTATGTTAAATTCACATTTCTGGACTTTACTATGAGTTTGTGTGTTTTTCTGTGATTTCAGGTATTTTCTGGCTGAAATTGAGGGACTTGAGCAAAAATCTGATTCAGAGGTTGAAGAAGGACTGCTGATGTTGTTGGATTCTGACCTCCCTGCACTCAAAGTGGATTTTCTAGAGCTACAGAACTCGAAATGGCGCTCTTCCAATTGCGTTGGAAAGTAGACATCCAGGGCTTTCTAGCAATATATAATAGTCCATACTTTGGCCAAGAATAGATGACGTAAACTGGCGTTCAACGCCAGCTTTCTACCCAATTCTGGCGTCCAGGGCCAGAAAAGGAGCCAAAACCAGAGTTGAACGCCCAAACTGGCACTAAAACTGGCGTTCAACTCCAAGGAGGACCTCTACACGTGCCACACTCAAGCTCAGCCCAAACACACACCAAGTGGGCCCCGAAAGTGGATTTATGCATCAATTACTTACTCATGTAAACCCTAGTAGCTAGTTTATTATAAATAGGACCTCTTACTATTGTATTAGACATCTTTTGATCCTGGATCGTATTTTGATCCTGTGATCACGTTTTAGACTTTGGCCATCTCAGCCATGCCTGGACCTATCACTTATGTATTTTCAACGGTAGAGTTTCTACACTCCATAGATTAAGGTGTGGAGTGTGGAGCTTCCTCAAAGATTAATGCAAAGTACTACTGTTTTCTATCCAATTCATCTTATTTCGCTTCTAAGATATCCATTCGCACCCAAGAA
>NC_029789.2:18761082-18775431 GCF_000816755.2 Arachis ipaensis
GTAGCTAGTTTATTATAAATAGGACCTCTTACTAATCTTTTGATCATCTTAGGATCTTAGGATCATCTTTGAATGCATTGTTCTTAGACTTTGGGGGCTGGCCATCTCAGCCATGCCTGGACCTATCACTTATGTATTTTCAACGGTAGAGTTTCTACACTCCATAGATTAAGGTGTGGAGCTCTGTTGTTCCTCAAAGATTAATGCAAAGTACTACTGTTTTCTATTCAATTCTTCTTATTTTGCTTCTAAGATATCCATTCGTACCCAAGAACGTGATGAAGGTGATGATTATGTGTGACGCTCATCATCCTTCTCCCTTATGAACGCGTGCCTGACAAACACTTCTGTTCTACATGAATTAAGCTAGAATGAGTATCTCTTAGATCTCCTAACCAGAATCTTCGTGGCGTAAGCTAGAATGATGGCGGCATTCAAGAGAATCAGGAAAGTCTAAACCTTATTTGTGGTATTCCGAGTAGGATTCAATGATTGAATGACTGTGACGAGCTCCTAACTCGCGATTGCAGGGCGTTAGTGAAAGACGCAAAAGGATAGTAAATCCTATTCCCGAAAAAAATACTAACAATTTTCAAAAAAACCATTTTCAAAAATCACTAACTCTTTTTCAAAATAATTTTCGAAAATTATTCCTCCCCTATCTTATTCTATTTATTCATTCATATCCTAACATCTCATCTCACATCTCTGCCATCCTCACAGATGTGTTTCTTCCATTATATTACATTCTTTGTCTCCCGCTCTTCTTCTACTCACACATGGATCCCTATACTGTGGTATAAAGGATCTCTATTATTATTATTATTTTTCTGTGCCTTCTTCTTTGTCATATGAGCAGGAGAAAGGACAAGAATATTCTTGTTGAAGCAGATCCGGAACCTGAAAGGACTCTGAAGAGAAAATTAAGAGAAGCTAAAATACAACAATCCAGAGATAACCTTTCAGAAATTTTTGAACAGGAAGAGGAGATGGCAGCCGAAAATAATAATAATGAAAGGAGGATGAAGAGAAAAAAAATAGGCGAAAAAAAAAAATATAGAAAGAAAAAGCAAGCAGAAAAAGCCAAAAGCTCTTAAAACCAAGAGGCAAGAGCAAAAAGCCAATAACCCTTAAAACCAAAAGGCAAGGGCAATAAAAAGGATCCCAAGGCTTTGAGCATCAGTGGATAGGAGGGCCTAAAGGAATAAAATCCTGGTCTAAGCGGCTAAACCAAGCTGTCCCTAACCATGTGCTTGTGGCGTGTAGGGGTCAAGTGAAAACTTGAGACTGAGCGGTTAAAGTCAAGGTTCAAAGCAAAAAAAGAGTGTGCTTAAGAACCCTGGACACCTCTAATTGGGGACTTTAGCAAAGCTGAGTCACAATCTGAAAAGGTTCACCCAATTATGTGTCTGTGGCATTTATGTATCCGGTGGTAATACTGGAAAACAAAGTGCTTAGGGCCACGGCCAAGACTCATAAAGAAGCTATGTTCAAAAATCATCATACTGAACTAGGAGAGTCAAAAACACTATTCGAAATCTGAAGTTCCTATAGATGCCAATCATTCTAAACTTCAATGGATAAAGTGAGATGCCAAAACTATTCAAGAGGCAAAAAGCTATAAGTCCCGCTCATATGATTGAAGCTTTGTTTTATTGATAGTTTGGAATTTATAGTATATTCTCTTATTTTTATCCTAATTGATTTTCAGTTGCTTGGGGACAAGCAACAATTTAAGTTTGATGTTGTGATGAGCGGATAATTTATACGCTTTTTGGCATTGTTTTTAGTATGTTTTTAGTAGGATCTAGTTACTTTTAGGGATGTTTTCATTAGTTTTTATGTTAAATTCACATTTCTGGACTTTACTATGAGTTTGTGTGTTTTTCTGTGATTTCAGGTATTTTCTGGCTGAAATTGAGGGACTTGAGCAAAAATCAGATTCAGAGGTTGAAGAAGGACTGCTGATGCTGTTGGATTCTGACCTCCCTGCACTCAAAGTGGATTTTCTGGAGCTACAGAACTCGAAATGGCGCTCTTCCAATTGCGTTGGAAAGTAGACATCCAGGGCTTTCTAGAAATATATAATATTCCATACTTTGGCCAAGAATAGATGACGTAAACTGGCGTTCAACGCCAGCTTTCTACCCAATTCTGGCGTCCAGCGCCAGAAAAGGAGCCAAAACCAGAGTTGAACGCCCAAACTGGCACTAAAACTGGCGTTCAGCGTTCAGAAGGACCTCTACACGACTGAGATTTACAAGGTGACCATAGCTTGCTTCATACCAACAATCTCCGTGGGATTCGACCCTTACTCACGTAAGGTATTACTTGGACGACCCAGTGCACTTGCTGGTTAGTTGTATCGAAGTTGTGACAAATTATGAATGTGTAATCACGATTATGCGTACCAAGTAGCTCACGTGCCAGGTATTATTTGAGCCTGGACATCACAATTTCGTGTACCAAGGTTCATCTCCCCAAGTCTCATTACCAAATAAATTGGCATTCAGCTTCATGATTGCACCGAGGAACTTGGCAACTTGCTCTTCAGTAACATCCTCATTCTCTTCAGAAGAGGAATACTCATCAGAGCTCATGAAGGGCATAAGGAGGTTCAATGGAATCTCTATGGTCTCTAGATGAGCCTCAGATTCCTTTGGTTCCTCAAAGGGAAACTCCTTGTTGATCACTAGACGTCCCAGGTGGTCTTCCTCACTGGGATTCACGTCCTCTTCCTCCCTTGTAGGTTCGACCATATTGGTTATATCAATGGCCTTGCACTCTCTCTTTGGATTCTCTTCTGTATTGCTTGGGAAAGTACTAGGAGGGGTTTCCGTGATCTTCTTACTCAGCTGGCCCACTTGTGCCTCCAAATTTCTAATGGATGACCTTGTTTTATTCATGAAATTCAGAGTGGCCTTAGATAGATCAGAGACTAAATTTGCTAAGCTAGATGGATTCTGCTCAGAATTCTCTGTCTGTTGCTTAGTGGATGATGGAAAAGGTTTACTATTGTTAAACCTGTTTCTTCCACCATTATTAAAGCCTTGTTGAGGCTTTTGTTGATCCTTTCATGAGAAATTTGGGTGATTTCTCCATGAGGGGTTATAGGTGTTCCCATAAGGTTCACCCATATAATTTACCTCTGCTATTGCAGGGTTCTCAGGATCATAAGCTTCTTCTTCAGAAGATGCCTCTTGAGTACTGTTGGATGCAGCTTGCATTCTATTCAGACTCTGAGAAATCATATTGACTTGCTGAGTCAATATTTTGTTCTGAGCCAATATGGCTATCAGATTATCAATTTCAAGAACTCTCTTCTTCTGAGGCATCCCATTACTCACAGGATTCCTCTCAGAAGTGTACATGAACTGGTTATTAGCAACCATGTCAATAAGTTCTTGAGCTTCTACAGGCGTTTTCTTTAGGTGAATGGATCCACCTGCAGAAGTATCTAATGACATCTTAGCTAATTCGGACAGACCATCATAGAATATATCCAGGATGGTCCATTCTGAAAGCATGTCAGAAGGACACTTTTTGGTCAGTTGCTTGTATCTCTCCCAAGCTTCATAGAGGGATTCACCTTTTTTCTGTCTAAAGGTTTGAACATCCACTCTAAGCTTACTAAGCTTTTGAGGAGGAAAGAACTTGGCTAAGAAAGCCGTGACCAGCTTATCCCAAGAGTTCAGGCTATCTTTAGGTTGAGAATCCAACCATATTCTAGCTCTGTCTCTCACAACAAATGGGAAAAACATGAGCCTGTAGACTTCAGGATCTACTCCATTAGTTTTAACAGTATCACATATCTGCAAGAATTCAGTCAAGAACTGAAAAGGATCTTCAGATGGAAGTCCATGAAACTTGCAGTTTTGTTGCATCAGAGAAACTAGTTGAGCCTTAAGCTCAAAATTGTTTGCTCCAATGGTAGGGATGGAGATGCTTCTCCCATGTAAATTGGAATTTAGTGCAGTAAAGTCACCAAGCATCTTCCTTGCATTGTTATTATTTTCGGCTGCTATCTCCTCTTCTTGTTCGAGAATTCCTGTAAGGTTGTCTCTAGATTGTTATATTTTAACTTCTCTTAGTTTTCTTTTCCGAGTCCTTTCAGGTTCAGGATCTGCTTCAACAAGAATGTTCTTGTCCTTGCTCCTGCTCATGTGAAAAAGAAGAGGACTAAAGATACCGGGGATCCTCTTTACCACAGTATAGAGGTTCCTTGTGTGAGTAGAAGAAAAGAAGAATAAGAATGTAGAAGAGAAGAATTCGAACTCAGAGGAGAGGAAGGGGTTCGAATTTTGGGTGAAGGGAAGTGTTAGTAGATGAATAAATAAATAGAAGGATATGAGAGAGAGAATTTCGAAAATTAAATTTTGAAAAAGAGTTAATGGTTTTCGAAAATTAAGATAAAATTAAAATTAAAATTAAAAATTGAAACAATTAATTAATTAAAAAGAATTTTTGAAAAAGAGGGAGGTATTTTCGAAAATTAAAGAGGGAAGAGTAGTTAGGTGGTTTTGAAAAAGATAAGAAACAAACAAAAAGTCAATTAGTTAGTTGAAAAAGATTTGAAAATCAATTTTTGAAAGGATAAGAAGATAAGAAGTTAGAAGAGATATTTTAAAATCAAATTTTTGAAAAAGATTAGATTTAAAAAGATATGATAGAAAGATATGATTAAAATTAGTTTTGAAAAAGATTTGAATTTTAAAATCAAAATTAATGACTTGACTCACAAGTAATCACAAGATATGATTCTAGAACTTAAAGTTTGAATGTTTCTTAACAAGCAAGTAACAAACTTGGAATTTTTGAATCAAAACATTAATTGTTGATAATATTTTCGAAAATTATGAGATAAAATTAAGAAAAAGATTTTTGAAAAATATTTTTAAAATTTTCGAAAATAAATAAGAAAAATGAAAGAGATTTGATTTTTGAAAAAGATTTTGAAAAAGATAGGATTTTCAAATTGAAAATTTGATTTGACTCATAAGAAACAACTAAATTTTAAAAAGTTTTGAAAAAGTCAACTCAAATTTTCAAAAATTTATGAGTGAAAAAGGGAAAGATATATTTTTTATTTTTGAATTTTTAATGATGAGAGAGAAAAACATAAAAAATGACTCACAACAAGAAAATTATGAATCAAAACACATGATGCATGCAAGAACACTATAAATGTCAAGATGAACACCAAAAACACTTTGAAGATCATGATGAACATCAAGAACATATTTTTAAAAAAATTTTTATGCAAAGAAAACATGCAAGACACCAAACTTAGAAATTTTTAATGTTCAGACACCATGAATGCAAAAATGCACATGTAAAACAAGAAAAGACACAAAACAAGAAAACATCAAGATCAAACAAGAAGATTTACCAAGAACAACTTGAAGATCATGAAGAACACTATGAATGCATGAATTTTTTCGAAAAATGCATAAATTTTTAGAAAAAATGCAATTGACACCAAACTTAAAAATTGACTCAAGACTCAAACAAACAACATAAAATTTTTTTATTTTTATGATTTTATTAAATTTTTTTGGATTTTTGTATATATTTTTTTTTTGAAAACATATAGGGGAAAGGAAGCAATGAATTCATAGTCCTCAATCAAGATTCCAGGAATCATACCAGGTTAGTCTAAAGCTTGATGGCCAGCCAAACTTCAGCATACCATTTTGAAACTTTAGAATTCATTCTTAAAAATTTTAAAATAATTTTCGAAAACAAAGTCAGTTGTCCAAACTCGAACAATCCCCAGCAATGGCGCCAAAAACTTGGTGCACGAAATTGTGATCCCTGGTAATGGCTCCAAAAACTTGGTGCTCTAATCTTAATTCATAATTTGTCACAACTTCGATACAACTAACCAGCAAGTGCACTGGGTCGTCCAAGTAATAAAACCTTACGTGAGTAAGGGTCGATCCCACGGAGATTGTTGGTATGAAGCAAGCTATGGTCATCTTGTAAATCTCAGTCAGGCGGATATCAAATGGTTATGGAGTTTTTGAATAATAATAATAAATAAACAGAAAATAAAGATAGAAATACTTATGTAATTCATTGGTGAGAATTTCAGATAAGCGTATAGAGATGCTTTCGTTCCTCTGACCCTCTGCTTTCTTGCTGTCTTCATCCAACTAGCCCTACTCCTTTCCATGGCAAGCTTTCTGTAAGGCATCACCGTTGTCAATGGCTACATCCCATCCTCTCTGTGAAAAAGGTCCAAATGCTCTGTCACGGCATGGCTAATCATCTGAAGGTTCTCGATCATACTGGAATAGGATTCACCCTCCTTTTGCGTCTGTCACTACGCCCAGCACTCGCGAATTTGAAGTTCGTCACAGCCATCCCTTCCCAGATCCTACTCGGAATACCACAGACAAGGTTTAGACTTTCCGGATCTTAGGAATGGCCATCCATGGGTTCTAACTTATACCACGAAGATTCTAATATCTCGGACTCGGTCCTCTGTATTAGATATCTAAGAGATACTCATTCTAGCTTGTTTGCATGTAGAACGGAAGTGTTTGTCAGGCACGCGTTCATAAGTGAGAATGATAATGAGCATCACATAATCATCACATTCATCATGTTCTTGGGTGCGAATGGATATCTTAGAAGCGGAATAAGTTGAATTGAATAGAAAACAGTAGTACTTTGCATTAAATCATGAGGAACAGCATAGCTCCACACCTTAATCTATGGAGTGCAGAAACTCTACCGTTGAGAATACATAAGTGATAATGGAGTTCATTGGTCTCGGCCCCAGAGGGGAACCGGAGTAACCAAGTCTTGATCAAAGGATCAAAAGATAATCCAAAGATGTAAATACAATAGTAAAAAGTCCTATTTATACTAGACTAGCTACTAGGGTTTACAGAAGTAAGTAATTGATGCAGAAATTCACTTCCGGGGCCCACTTGGTGTGTGCTTGGGCTGAGCATGAAGCTTTCACGTGTAGAGGCTTCTTTTGGAGTTGAACACCAAGTTGTAACGTGTTTTTGGCGTTCAACTCTGGTTCGTGACGTGTTTCTGGCGTTTAACTCCAAACTGCAGCATAGAACTGGCGTTCAATGCCCTTTTGCGTCATCTAAACTCGGACAAAGTATATACTATTATATATTTCTGGAAATCCCTAGATGTCTACTTTCCAACGCCATTGAGAGCGCGCCATTTGGAGTTCTGTAGCTCCAGAAAATCCACTTTGAGTGCAGGGAGGTCAGAATCCAACAGCATCAACAGTCCTTCTTCAACCTCTAAATCTGATTTTTGCGCAAGTCCTTCAATTTCAGCCAGAAAATACCTGAAATCACAGAAAAACACAGAAACTCATAGTAAAGTCCAAAAATGTGAATTTAACATAAAAACTAATAAAAACATCCCTAAAAGTAACTAGATCCTACTAAAAACATACTAAAAATAATGTCAAAAAGCGTATAAATTATCCGCTCATCAGTGGGGCTCTTGGATGGTAAGCTCCGCCAGTCTCAAACAAAAGTTGGGAAGCTGAAGGAGCTGTTGGAGACGATGGAGACTGCTCAGTTGAAGGTCGTGAAGGACGCTGACGATGTTAGCTTAGAGATTTTCCGTCTTTCCGAGTTGGAGACTCCGCTTCTCTCTCAGCTGGCTCGAGAGCGGAAATAGGCTGTAGACGTTGATTTGGGGTTGCTACTACCCTTATTGAGGTGGAGTTGTTGAGGGCCGAGGTCGCTCAACTGAAGAATGATAAAGAGGGCCGGCTTTGGGATGCTATTTGGGCTGCTGAGGAGACCATGAAAACCCATGTCCGTGTGTTGGCCCCAGATGTGGACGTGTCTATTTTGGGGGCCTTCCGAACCGTGCGAGATGGCCAGATAGTAGATCTTTGATTAGTTCTTTTTTATTTTTGAAGTGTGTAAGCTGTTTGTTCGGCGTTTATATGAATTGCTCTAGAACAATTTTGCTTTTGAAGTTTGTAAGCCGTCTGTTTGGCATTTGTATGCATTGCTTTCGAACGATTTTTCTTTTTTGAAGTTTGTATGCCATTTTTTTGGCTTTTTAAACTTTTTAGTGGCCTTTTGGTGGGCCATTTTTTCATGCATGAAGAGTGGGCCTCTTAGTGGGCCATTTTGAGTACTTGTTTTATTTTATGGATAACCATTTTGTGTTGGCCTCAGAGGTGATTAGACCCCAATGTAGCTGAGTAGGTCGTGTCATTTTTTGTAGGAAATAAAGAATAACTTTTATTAATGCCGGGCCTCATTAAAAGCTCCCATTGTTGTTTGGGTAGGAAAGAGTACCCGAGGAATAACAGGAAAGAAATAGAGGTAATATTAAAAATTACAAAACATATAAATAAATATAACGAAGTTATCAAACTGGTCAGGCTTCCTCATAAGTAGTAGCGCCATAGGTTTGAACCATCCCATGACCTCGATACCTCGGTCCCATTAAGTCGTTCAATCTTGTAGGCTCCTTTCCCGATTACAAACTTGATTTGGTAGGGATCTTCCCAGTTGGGTGTGAGCTTTCCATCTCCCGGGATGGAGGGACCGATGTCGTTGCATCGGAAGACGAGGTCTCCCTATTTGTAGTCTCATTTTACCATACCGCAGTTGTACCTTAGGCTTATCCTTTGTTTCAGGGCTAGCTTTCGTAGGTGCGTTATGCTCCTGACTTCGTCCGCAAGATCCCGCTTGGCATCTTCGTCATGTCCTTCCACCGTTTTCCATGGGCTGAGATCTCTGACCTCCAATGAGATGACGGTTTCTAGACTGTAGGTCAACCGAAAGGGGGTTTCTCCAGTGGAGGTTTGTAGGGATGTTCGATATAACCAAAGGAGAGACCCAAGCTCGTCAGCTCATAGGCCCTTGGCCTCGTCTAGTCATTTCTTGAGGCCCTACACAATGATCTTGTTGGCCGCTTCTATTTGACCATTGGTTTGAGGGTGCTCCATCGAGCTGAACTGTTGTGAGATGCTGAGTCTTTCTAGGAACTCCTTGAATCGTTTCTCCATAAACTAGGTTCCGTTATCCGAGACAATCTCGGGGATTCCAAAACGAGTTATGACTTGCCTCCGAAAAAATTTTTGGCATTGAGCGACCATGATGGTGGCTAGTGCCTCAACTTCAATCCATTTTATGTAGTAGTAGATGGTGACTATAAGGAATCGGAGTTACCTGAGAGCCGTGGAAAAGGGTCCTACGAGGTCAATTTCCCAGGTTTCGAAAGGCCGATCTGCCGTTATCAAACTGAGTTGGTGGGGGCTACTTGGTGAAGGTCGACATGGGCTCGACAATTCCTGAAGCTTTTGGCCAATTGGAGGGAAACTCTGATGATGGTGGGCCAGAAGTACCCGGCACAGATGACTTTTTGGGCTAGGGTTTTGTCCTCAATATGGTGGCCATAGTATCCTTCGTGAATCTTATAAAGTATGTAATCCGTGTCACCGGGTTCTATACATTTGAGGAGGGGTTGGGATAATCCTCGTTTGTACAATTGCCCTGTTATTGTGGTGTATTTTGTGGCTTCCCGCTTTACACGCTTTGCCTCCTTTGGGTCCTCGGGTAGGCTGTTGTTAGTGAGGTATCAAAGGATTGTAAAGGTTTAGGAGTGCTGATTCGATATAGTAAAGTTTTCCGTGGTTGTGGCCATGACAAAAAACATCTTGATGACTTCTTGGATTAGTGATTGGTTTGTTGGGAATGTGTCGGATGGTCACCTCGTCGAACTCGGTGGTTAATTCCTTGACTTTGGATAAGTACTATTGTAACAGGGGTCCCGTGTTTGGTAGTCTCCGTTTATTTGGGAGCTAACTACCTGGGAGTCATTGCATACTTCTAGAATTTTTTCTTCGACTTCCTTGGCCAGCGTCAATCCGGCTAAAAGGGCTTCGTATTCGGCTTGGTTGTTGGAGATAGGAAACTCGTATCGACTGGACTGTTCGATAGCGATCCCGTTCTCATTTTCCAGTATTATTCCCGCTCCCCCTAAGCTGGTGTATGACAAGCTGTCAACATAGAGTTTCCATAACTCTATGGGTTCGCTTCCTGCGGCCATTTTGGCAATGAAGTCTGCCATGGTCTGAGCCTTAATTGTGTTTCTGGGCTCAAATCTGACCTCATATTGTGACAGCTCGACTGACCAAGCGAGCATCTGTCCTGCCAAGTCTGGCTTTTGCAATACTTTTCTGACCGCCTGTTCTGTCTGGACCACAATAAGGTGGCTCTGGAAATACTACCGAAGGCATTGGAATGCCGTGAGTAGCGCATAGGTGAGATTTTCGAGTCTGGAGTAGTGCATTTCCGCATTTTGGAGAACCTTACTTATGAAGTATACTGGACTCTGTGTTTTTTGCTCCTCTTCCCAAATTAGTGCCGCCGCTAACACTTCTTTCCTTATGGACAAGTAGAGATATAATGTCTATCCCGTTCTGGGCTTTGAGAGTATGGAGGTTCTGCTAGCTCCTTTTTGAAGTGCTAGAACTCTTCTTCGCATTCGGGTTCCCACTTGAAACTAATGCCCTTCTTCATGAGTTTGAAGAAGGAGATGACCTTTTGAGCCGAGGCACTGAGGAACCGTAAAAGGGCAGCAAGTCGCCCGGTCAGCCTTTGGACGTCCTTGATATTTGCTGAGCTGCTCATCTTGAGAATGGCCCTGTATTTTTTCGGGTTTGCCTCTACTCCCCTTTGTCTGATCATGAAGCCAAGCAATTTTCTGGCCTCCATTCCTAAAGCGCATTTCGTCAGGTTGAAGCGCATTCGGTGCTTCCTTAAAGTGTCTAGTATGAGTTTGAGGTCATTAATGAGCTCATTGCCTGTCTCTATTTTGGCTAACATGTTGTTGATATAGACCTCTAGTTTGGTCATTGAGAGGTCTTTGAAGATCGTTGTGACGAGCCTTTGGTATGTGCCCCAGCGTTTTTTAGCCCGAAGAGCATGACTGTGTAGCAGTACGTGCCCTTGGGAGTCACAAACGCTGTTTTATCCTCATTTGGTTTGTGCATTAGTTTTTGGTTATACCCTGAGTAGGCGTCCATGCAGTTGAGGTACTGATGTCCTGAGGCAACGTCCACCAATTCGTCAATGTTTGGGAGAGGATAGGCATCCTTTGGACAAGCTTTGTTCAAGTCCATGTAGTCGACGCACAATTACCACTTATCGTTTATCTTTGACCAGCACGACGTTGGCTAGCTAGGTCATGTAGGGTAATTCCCAGATGAAGTCTGGTTCGAGCAAGCTTCTGGTTTACTTCTTGACTTCAGTTGCTCATTCTGTGGACAATTTTTCTTCTTCTTTGGGCTACTAGTTTGGCTTTGGGGTCCACGGATAATTGGTGAGACATCAGTTCCGGGTCTATTCCCGGCATGTCGGTTGGGGTGAACACAAAGAGGTCACTGTTTTGTTTTAGGAGTTTCATAGTTCGCTTTTTAGGCCGAAGGATAAATTCTTGTTGATAAATGTGATTCGTCTTTAGTCTGTTCTATCTGTAGCTTTTCCATGTCTCCCTCGGATTCCGGTCTAGGTTGATCGTCTTGTCTTGTGTCTAAGTCGGCAAGGAAGATTCCTGCCACATCCTGAGACCTCTTTCGTAGGGTCAAGTTGGTGTTGTTGCATTCTACTGTGACCTCCCAGTCACTGTGTATCGTTCCTATGATGCCGTTGTTGGCTTGAAACTACATGATTAGGAACTTGGTAAATATGGCGGCGGAGAGTCATTGATTGTCTTTCTGCCCAAGATGATATTGTAGGCTGTGGAGTCTTTCAAGACCACGAACTCGGTGTGTATGGTCCTCTTCTACATCCGGTTTCGATAGCGATCTTTAGCACGATGGAACCATCCGGCTTAAGGAAGTTGTCTCCGAGTCCGGTTACTCCGTTTCGATAATTTTGTAGTTTTTTTTTCGGAATTTTAGCTTGTCTAAAGCTCCCCTGAAAAGTATGTTGGAGTCAGCTCTGGTGTCTACCAATATACATTTTACCAAACCAATCTTGACTCTAGCGGATATGACAAAGAGGGCATCTTCTACCGAGGTGCCGTTTTGGCAATCATCCGGGGGAAATGTGATCATTGTTGGAAACGGAGAGGGTATTTTTTCATCTTTTATGGCCAGTACCCGGAGATCCTTTTTTAATGCCGATTTGGATTTTTGTACTGCATCTTTTCCAGTGATAATGTTCACGATGATTGTTGGGTCGGTTTTCGTACTTTCCTGCTGTGCCTACCTTACCATCCTGGGATTGCATCCTTCTCGCTCTGGCGATCTTTCTCTTTCAGCTTTCCTAGGTTCTTAGATAATTTTGGCAATCTCGGAGAGTTTGCCGTCTCATATGGCTTGCTTGATAGCGTCTTTCATATCGAAGCAATCTTGATTCTTGCGTTCATATCTTCTGTGATAGTTGCAATACAAGCTTTTGTTACCGCCTGTCCGTTCCTTTAATTGTTGTGCCTTCGGGAGGATGTTTCGCTAATAGATCTCCGTGATTGGGGCCGATAGGGGGCATTAGTTTGTAAACTTCCCCACCTTGGGTGGCCAGCTAGGGGCACTGGATTTGAAGTGCTCTTTTGGAGTGTCTTTGGGCGAGGGGTTACCTTGAGGTGCCATGCTTTCATTTATTGGCTGCCACGACTTGGCATACTTCCTCGTCGTTTATGTATTCCCTAGAAATGTTGTGGATTTCGTGCATGGCCAGACCGGTTTGGTCGTGAAGTGTTTACGAAAGTCTTCATTCATGAGCCCATTGGTTAGACAGAGGCTGACCACGGAATCTGTGAGCCCGTCGGCCGTTAGGCACTCGTCGTTGAACCTATCGAGGTACTTCCTCATGGGCTCGTCTTGCCGTTGCGTGACTCTGAGCAGGTTGATCACGTGTTTTGCTTTTGCAATCCTAGTAGTGAAATGTGCCATGAACTTCCTGGAGATATCGTCAAAACTGATGATCGAGCCGTTCGAGAGAGCGTTAAATCACTTGATTACTGGGCCGGCCAGGGTTACTGGGAAAGCCCTGCACTAAACTGCGTCGGTAGCTCCTTTTAGGTTCATCCTGGCCTCGAAGGCCGTTAGGTGTGCTTGGGAGTCTTTGGTGCCGTCATACTTCATATCGGTTGGTTTGTTAAAACAATTTGGTAACTTGGCCTTTAGGATCCTCTCGGTGAACGGGGTGGCTCCCATTAACACGTGCTCACTCTTTGTTTGTTTAGAATCTCGTTGGTGTTTTCTATTTTCGTCATCATGATGGCGCTTTGGTTCCCCAGAAACACTGCAATTCCGACGTTTTCTATGGCTCCGGTCGGGCGATCTTTTGTTCTTGGTTTCTCGCCGTGATTGGCACCTGGAGGTTGCTTGACTTGTATGTTCCGGGTGGTATCGTTCTTTGGAATCAACCCGACCCTCTAGGGTTTGTACTCTTTGGTAGAGCTCTTAGATTATTTGGATCGCTTTCTCTCCTAGGCCATCGGTTATTTTGGTCTTATCTAACTGCGGTTGTCTTCTCTTGGTCGTTGCCTGTCAGGGGTTGGCTGACGGTGTACGGTGCTGGTTACCCTCCTGTGGGTTGGTGGGGGATGTCGTTTCGTGGCTTGTGTGTTGGGTTTGGTGGGTCTGATTTGTAGAGATGGCTTGAGGACCGCTCCTCGAAATTTTCTGTCATGTCGCCAAGACTTGGCAAGTCCCCGCAGATGATGCCAATGTACAAGATGTCACTAGTACGGGTTGTAGGATAGATCAGGGACTCGCCGGTCAAGTTGGATCTTCAGAGCGGCAGAGGTGATACCTGCAAAGATACTCCAATGCTCAAGTTAGAATGGATCTAAGAGATATATGTGGAGGTAAGAATGTGTAGTGTACCTAAGGAAACCCTTGATTCTCTTTATATAGTTAGAGTTTGTTATCTTATCTTATCTTAAAATATATGTGTGGGGATATTTGATTTTGAATATTGGTTAGAGATTTAAGTTTACCGAGCCGGTTTGAACCATGAAGGAGGCCCAAACCTAAATAACCAGATCGAAAACTGCTCCGACGAGAGACCAAAAATCGGGTGTGGAACAAATACAAATAAGCTTATATATATATGTTAGATGAGTCTTTCTTGATCAGCATGTAACTATTATTCATAAAATACTTTCGAGTACTAAAATTAAACAAAAAAACAGCAATAGAAACAACAAGAAAGAAAATGCAGCATAATGAGGATTGAGGAGTCATATAATGTAAAAAATTTGTCATATTGATCAATTAAGGAGTCGCTTTTTTAACTTTTAATTTTAAATCATAAATTATAAATTCTAATTCCTAAATTTTAAATTTTATATTTTAAATTCTAATGATAAATGATTAAATGCTAAATTCTT
>NC_029789.2:18775438-18777354 GCF_000816755.2 Arachis ipaensis
CATATCAAAGTTGAAGTATGAAAGTTCAGCTGACATAAATTCATAATATATAGTGGTACTCATGTGTAAGATACAGCGAAACAAATGATTTTCAATGTTAGTTTTTTTTTTTAAAAAAAAAAGAAAAATCATTTGGTGGATGTAGAATTTATGTAACTTGAAAGTATTTCTTCATATCAAAAGAACAACTCAAAAGAAATGACGAATAATCCTTGGTAAGAAAGAATTATAGAATGTAAATTCAAGGGTTAAATCCGATTTAATTTCTAAGGTATACACAAAATCATTTCTAAGATTTAAAATCAAGTTTTAAAATTGTCATTTTTATTTAAATATTAAAATTTTAGACTAAATTATCCATAACAAAAAAATTATAAAATAAAAAAAATAAGAAAAAGAAAGTGTTTTTGCTCCTCCGGAGGGGAGGAAAAAAGAAGAAGGGGGCAAGGAAGAAGAAAAAGAAGATGTTCATGATCCACCTCTGTCTCCACTTCCACCGCCACCTCCATACGATTTTGATCCCTAAAGATAAGGATTAAAAACTAAGTTAAACCTTACTACCTTATGGACAATTTTATATGAAAAAAGGTTAGAGACAAAAAAATTTCATCCTATATCTTAAGGATCAAAATTATACTTTATGAGTAAAAAAAACAACCACAAAAAAAATCAATTATTATTTATGTATAAATAAATATATTATTTAATCTATTTTAATATATAATAATTAATTTAATAATTAATTTTTTATATACAGCTAATATAGTTAATCTATATAACTATCATGAATTATGATAATATAAGTTCAAATAGCATTATAACTTGAAGAGTGGCAATTCATGATGATTATAACTCTGAGCATGTCATATTGACTAATCCTTAAATATTAAGATTTAGGAGTAGTGAGAAAAACAAAAGAGATGGAACAGAAGATAAAAGCAAAGAAACTTCTGGTGTTTATTTTACTCTTGGTACACTCGTGAAATTTACTTAATACAGAGGTAGAGATACATACAAGTGATACAAGGACCAAAGGCAATTGAATTGATTCCTTTTTTCCATTTATTATCTAATAAGTAGCTACGTCTTCTACAGTTAACTTCATTCCCCCTTCCTTCATAATAATGCAGCTACCTTCCGTCCTTTCATTTCTCCTTACGACGTCGTTCCTCCTCCTCCTCCTCCTTCTTCTTCTCGTTCTTTTTGGTGCTCACTTTCTTCTTCATCGCGTTCTTTCTGGTGCTCACTTTCTTCTTCTTCACGCTCCTTATCGTGCTCTTGTTCTTCCTCTTGACGTTCCCTATCGTGCTCGCTTTCTTTCTCTTCGTCCCTTTCCTTTTTATTATTGAGTTGTCTGGTGAGGTGGAAGGTTCTCTTATGGCAAACCAAGTATCCATAGATGATGCTTCTCTGAACTTGAACTCCATCTGATCTGCATCGTCCCCTGCTGCACGAGTTGATCACCACCTTCTTGTTTCTGCGGTTATTCTCATCACACAAACAAACAGAACAAAACACGACCATCAAGAACAAAGGAATGATGATGATACTTAGCCTATTATTATTGTCATTAGCTTTGATTGCCATGGCTGCCAACTAGAAAACAGATGAGTGAGAGAACTTAATTAAGATTGGTGCAACACAACATGTATATGTAGAGACTAGAGAGCATTGTGGCTTGTGGTTTGTGTGTTTGTGATGTGCCTTATTTATAAGGCGTGATCCCATGCACGTGCAAGGAGGACACATGGCTATGCATATATAGTTGCATACTCATGCACGCTCACGCCTGCTAGATACACATACATATACATTCATTTCACATACATAACATATATACAGCTTCAAGAGGCAATAATGAGAAACGTAACTTCAGGTTAAAATTTCTTAAAAACCTACAGCTGTTTTTATATGAA
>NC_029789.2:18777654-18779395 GCF_000816755.2 Arachis ipaensis
TAGGAATCTCAAATATTCGCATTTTGGGATGAAAATAAAAATTTTTAATTTTTGTAGAAAAATAATATATTTTTATAAATTGGCTAAATTTTTTTTTATCTTTAGCTACTTTAAATAAACGCTCCCTGAGTTCGTAATGGTTGCTTGCTTAGGCTGCGATTATGTTTTGAGACCGAGACTAAAATTGAGAGATTTTCGACTAGGTTTGATTCTTATCTTTCAAAAATTGAAACAGAAATATAAAGAGATATGAACAACAATATATGTACATTATACATAAATATATTTGTGTTTGGTAATTATGATAGATAAAACACAAATTATATCAAAAAAATTTATTTTATTTTTGTCAATTTTTTATTTTTATCAACTCAATTTCTTCCATCTTCTTCCTTTTACCAAATTATTCTTTTCAAAAATAAAAAAATTACATCATCATAATCTAATACAAATTCATCTAACAAAATAAAATTTTATTTATACACGTGTTTGGCAATTGTAATAGATAGAACACATATTATATTAAAAAAGAGAAAGTACATAGAGTCAATGGCTTAAGCGTACAATGTATACAATGGAGATTTAGAAAGTATTAGAGATATGACCATTAGTATTACATTGTCTTGTCAGGTTATGCTTTTATGATGAGTGGTTCCATGATATGGTATTAGAGTTTTAGATTCAAAAGATCAAAGTTCGATCCTTGGTGAACTCCAAAATTAACTTAAGCTTTTGGGATAAATAGTATGGGTGATGTTCATTTTATTCATTGACTAAAGATTTAGCCCATTGTACACATTGTAGGCTTAGGTCATTACCTCCCTAGCAGTACTCATTAAAAAATCTATTTTATCTTTATCAATCCTTCATCTTCATCATCTCAATTCCTTTCTTCTTCTTTCTTCCACCAAATTATTTTTTTCAAAAAAAATAAAAAATTACAGAATTATAATCTAATACAAATTCATCCAACACAAAATTTCATTTATCATAATCTAATAATATTTCTAAAAGAAAAAAAATTAAAAATAAAAAGAGAAAATAATAAAAAGAAAAGAAAAGAAAGAAGAGCACATATAGAAAAAAATAAAAATAAAAAGAGAAAATGATGAAGATAAAAGAAAGAAGAGCAGATCTACAAGATGGAATACATCATCGATCGATAGTGTTGTAAGTCGGAGACGGCGAATGAAGATAGAGCCGGCAACAAAGTCACTAGCGGTAGCATCACTGATATGGTGGAGGGAAAAAGAGTAGAACAAAGAGTGGAAAAAGGAGAAGACGAAGAAGGAGAAGACGAAGAGAGGACTTAGGAGGATGCAATGGCGGTGGCACTGGCGACGGCAATGGAAGCGGTAATGGAAGGAGAGTAAGAGAACAATGTTAAAGAGAGAGAGAGGAGGGAGATGAGAAGAAAGACAAAGAAGGAGTAGAGGAAGGGGATAAAAAGGGGTTTAGGGTTAAGATAAAATTGGTATTTTAAGAAATAATTGAGGATAAAAATGTAAATAGTTGTGTCTCATAAATTTTATTTTAGTTTCTTAATTTTTAGGAGAGACGCTGAATACATATATTTTGTGTGTATTACTATATTTGTATATCAGCGTGTCCATTAAAATTTATGTCTTATGAAACAAATCTTGAACATGTACTACGATGTCTATGTTTCAGTATTCATGTCTCTCTAACCAAACGCAGCCTTAAGAATAGAGTCTGTTAAGGACTAATTTGTTGTGGATTG
>NC_029789.2:18779437-18785281 GCF_000816755.2 Arachis ipaensis
GGATTAATGAGCTAACCACTAAATTATCGCACAACAGGACTAAATAGAGAAATGTTATTTGTACACCAAAATTAGCCACTAAAATCAGCCATCAATATATTTGTGTATAAACACATATGTGGTTTAATTTATTTTTATAGTATATTTGTATTACAGCATGTATTTTATATTGGTGGTTGATTTTGATGGCCGATTTTAGTGTACACGTAGCATAATCTGACTAAATATATGCCTATGCAGCTATGCTGGACAGTGCTAAATTGCTATTCCAAGTTTTTTTTTGTTTTTTTGGTCAAGTAGATTGGACAGCCCCAATTCTAAGCATTATACCTATGCATTACACACTCACACAATTCACTCACACACTATATAGAGATACATACAAATGGTTCAATATTCCTCCAAGAGAATTTAAACGCGGTGCAGCTCTATAGGAAGCAAACAAGATTGCCATCTGACCCAGACCTTAGCTGTCCATTCCAAGCTTAATGCCATTGCCAGCGTTTTCTCTTAAGTTGGGCCCTACTCAAATTTCAAATTAACTGGCTGTTAAGGGAGCTATAGTGAGCCCAATTGTTAAGTCTCAGGGCCCAGTCCAGATGCCGGACCCAACTAACTAAAATTTAGAAGCCATGTCAAAACCGACAAAAAGCAAAGGAATAAAGGATTGTACTCCTCTCTCTCTTTCTCTCGCTCGGACTTACAATAAGTTGTTGCCGTTGTACATCCCACAGTAATTAATAATCACCAGACGGAAATACAAAAGAAAAATACTAATAATCACCAGACCCAAAAAAACATCTGTTATTGACTTATTCAAAGTAATGTTTTCTTGTTTGACTATTCTTTTTAAAGAATAACCTATAAAAATGGTTCATGAGCTCCAAGTCTGATGTACACTTGAGAGTGAAAAAGTATTCAATCACTCACTCGAATGTGATTTCTTATGAATGATTTTTTTTTTCTCGTATTTTTTTTAGTGCCACTTATAAAATAAATAATAAAAAATTATACTTTATATTCTAAAGTAAAATTCAAAATTTAGAGAATTTATTCTACTTAAATATATACAGATACCTTAAACGAAAGGAAAACTACCTTTATATATATATCTTTAGAAGAAATAAAAGATAATGTCTGAGATCAATTTGTATGGTAAAGTGGGAACTGCAAACTATCTTCTCATAATTATTAGATCCTTCAATTTAAAATAGAAAGTTTCATAGTTGTATAAATATGGCTCATATATAATATTAATGTATTATACAAATGATAAACAGATACTAGCTACTTCATTAGAGAAAATTAAGTTGATATTTTCTTTTCCTTTTTTTTTTGTTGGTACTTAGTAGTGATGCATATGGAAGAGTGAAATGAGAGTTGAAGTTGAATTAGGTTTGGAGTTGATTGACGTGATGGTGTTGAAGGTTATGGCTTTAATGTGGTGTTAAGAAATAAGAAAACAAAATAATTGGATGTCCTTTTTGATGTGGATAATGAAACGTAACTATGTATGTATGTACTATGTACTGGTTGGGTTCCCTTACTTCCTCATCTCTTCCCTTGTCCATTTTTGTTAGTAAAGTAGCTTTACCACTCTTTCTTTATTTTGGCAACTGAATGCTGATGCCAAGTACCTTACTTGAAAGCTCTCCACTTTGATCCTACTTATAGCATTACCATTCCCTTCTCTAACCAGATTCCTTTGCTTCCAGGATCACTATTTATCTTATCTTACAACCACTTCTCATCCCTCAAAAAATAAAGTTAGGGTTTTTCTTCACTATATGCAGATCTATGTTCTCTTCCTCCAACCCTTCTTCTTCCTCTTCTTCTTACCCTCCTCCTCCTCCTCTTCTTCATCCCTTCTATGTTGATGATTCTCACAATGATAGCAATGCTTTTGTTGTTGCAAATAGTGATGGAAGTATGTTTGACCCATCTTCATCTCTTGGGACGACTACTCATCAAGCTCCATTACTGTTCCCAGCAGCAACAAATCTGAATGTTGCTGACTATGCTGCCATGCTCCAAAGGGACTGTTCTTATTATGATTATGGTGGTGGTGCTAGTGCTGCTGGTGTTGTGGGAGGTCATAATGGTCTGAACTTGTTGACAAAGAAAGGGAAGAAAGACAGGCACAGCAAGATTTTTACATCTCAGGGTTTGAGGGACAGAAGGGTGAGGCTTTCAAGCGAGATTGCTAGAAAGTTCTTTGATCTTCAGGACATGCTTGAGTATGACAAACCCAGCAACACCCTCCAATGGCTCTTCACTAAATCTGAGAATGCTATCAGAGAGCTTCAAAGAACCAAGCAAGCTAATTCCACCACCTGTTCTCATCATGATCATCACACCTTCTGCTTCACCTGCTTCTCATCATCAAAGGACAAGAGATTCCCTCCTCCAGATTCATCAGATCCTCATCATCATCAACTTATGGATGTTGAGCTTCAAGACCCTAATCTACTAAGAACCAATTTCATGAGCCTTGAGATCCCTCAACATCAGGAAGCTAGTTTCAACAACATTAATAACAATAACAACCACTCATCATGCCCCCATTCCCCTCCCAATTGGAATTTATACCAATGATGCCACTATATATTAATGGAAACTTCAGCATGAATCTCTATTCAGGTATATATATTGATGTACAAATAGTGTTTAATGATTATTTTGCAGTTTGAATAGTGATACATGTTTAATTAATGTGTTTGTAGAGCTTCAAATCTTGGAAAGTCTTGGGAGGAGTGCACATCAACAATAATAATCATCATCATTCACCAGGGAGGGAGCAGTAGCATAAACAGTGATGTGTGGAATATATATATTATATGAGATATCAGTAGAATGAGTCATATTCTCAAATCTAAATTACTTAGCTTTGACAAGGACTCATCTTCATGGATCGATGCATATTTTTCCTGCTGCCCTTTCTCTATCAGTAACTTTTTTTTCTGCCTTATAATTTCTCACTTTAATTACTTCTGTTTGCAATGTTTTTCCGCTTATCATTCTTGCTTGCTTGTTTCTGGTGATGATGATAATGATCAGCCAATGTCACAAATTAAAGATAATGTTTCTGAGGATCACATTGAGAAGAAGAGAACAAAAACTTATTCCATTAAAAAGGCTATGGCCATGTTATATGCATTAGAAGATTGTAATATATCGGAAACACTAGTATTTCAAACATTGCTTGATGGGATCAATCATATAGTGAAAAACTTCAACTCCATCATAGATTATTATATTAAAGGGAACAATGATCGCATAAGTAAATACTAATGTAGAGAAAATTTAAATGATCAGTATTTTTTCAGCTAATAATTTCATTTTTACTATTCTTTTTTCCCTAAAAATGACAAGGAAGAAAGAACTAACATTCTTAATTAGTTGGTTTTCTTATTTTGACTATGTGTTATATACAAAACTCTTAGCCATGTATTATGATTCATTTTTCTGTTCATATATATAACAGTGTTTGCAAGTTATCAAACATTAATCTAGCTAATACTTTTTGAATTAAGCAATGTGGATGGGAGCAATATCCATGTTTGAATTGTGATGATTATGAACGATTTACCACACTTTTTGCTTTCAAGTTCTCTCACTCATTGGGAAGGTTCATCTTCTCCTTTCAAAGCTCCAAGATGAATATACATGCATCTTTTATTGCTGAACCACCAAGATCTATGTTTTCCTTCTGTATCTGATAGCAGTTTAATTATACATTTATAGTTGTATTAATGGAATGGAATGTAAAATATCATATCATATCATATCATATATATATATATATATGGTGATCTGCATACATTGGTAACTATATCTATACATACATATACATTTACTGCTGAAAAAAACAGAAGTATGGATGATTATTTAGGACATGCATGTACTCATATTTTCTGTTCACAATTATTAATGGAGTGATTTCAAATGTATACAAACTATATTGCAGTTCAATGCTATTAAATGTTCAGTGTCACTCTATTTTGTCCTCCTCCTCCTTCTCCTTATATATGCCCTGATTAGCTATCTTAATTTTGAATAAGGGAACTCTAATAAGCTGATTAGTATTATATTACTAATTATCTTCTGGTGGTATGAGCATTCTTTTTGGTTAATATTATTCAAAACACAGCTTTTGAGTAGCTAGTTTGATGGAATATTAACTGATAAACTTATACAGTTTTCTTATCGTTGACATCATTTTAATTAGACAACTCAAATATTAATTGTTTCAACTTTCAACCCAATTAAATTTTATCCTTTTTATGTTAATTAGAAACAAAAATAGGGTTTCATGGTGAACAGGTTAATTGATGCAGCAAATTACAAGGCCAAATATTGAATGACTACTTATGGCTAAATGATTTTCTTATTAAATAATTGATAAATGCTTAGCTATTCAAACATTCCATGATCATGCAATTAAGTATTAGGATATTTAATTAACATTCACCTCAGTTTATCTTTTAATTTGTACGGATATTAGGTATACAATTCTGACATACATAGCACTTATTTTAATCTGAGTCTACAGCATATTAACTAAGAGATTCAAAGCGTACCCTAAATTTCTATGATAAATTAATATGAAGCATGCATGTCTTTGATTGCAATAAAGAAATTAAAAAACGAATGGTATCATATCTAATAAGTTCTCTTATTCCCTCGGTTTAGTTTTTGACCTTTTGAAAGCTTATATGTGGTAAACATGTCAGCTTAATCAGTTTTAAATAAAATTTCGGCAAATATATAGCATTATTATCTTTTACAAAATTACTAAAGAAACAACATATTTTATTTTATAACGTGATTATTGGTTAAAAAATTTGACCGCTATGTCAAAAGTAGATTCTAATATATATAGTATAAAGATTATTTTATAACTCATGCTATAATATAAAAATCCGCTGTTGAATAAAGGACAGAAGAAGAGAAATCATATACCAATTTTCCACGTGAAAGAGATGAAAGAATGCAAGCATAGTAGCCAACATAATATAAAAAATAGCTCACATATAATACATAACAAAACTCAAAACATAAAATCAACAATAGATATATCATATCTTTATTTTAATAGATATATAGATGATTATGTTTATTATTTTTAATTGAATAATAATTATTTTTAATTCGATTTACTCATGTACAGTTAACAACAATTGGATGTTCAGTTTACTAAGTGTGCAGATAGTTATCTTTTATTTTATTGAGTCAATTCAAAATCCATAGTTTACAAAAGTCATTTTCTACCTAACAAAATTCGATAAGATAATTTCTGACCACCAGAAAAGCACTTTAACCTCATTTATTTCGTAATATACAAGCAGTTACAACAAAACTATTATGAGAGGGCAGCAAAGATACCAAAGCAGCAATATAAAATGATCAAAGTCATGATTATGAAAATAAAAGTTGAAGTTAGCTAGGTTTCAGTGTACTACACTGTACACGCTCTCTTCAGGAAAAGTAGAGGCACGCCAATAGATATTTTAATTTTCTCAAGGTCCTTTTGGACGCATTATTAGACCAAATTACCGGTTTTAGACCAAGTTGTTTTTAAGGCTCTTCAATTTGAGAGTTAAAATTGCATTATCATTTTGGGCCAGAATGGCCATGGCGGCGGCAGCATCAGCCATATGTATATATCACCGCCGTAATAATGAGCGGCAAGGCAACCTGTTGAAACTTTTATTTTTGAAAGCCCTATCCTATTACTATTTGTATCTAGTACTTCCAAACGCCATAAATTGCGTTACCTAACCCAACCCAAATTATTTGCAAGCAAAAATCTCCCCTTTTTAAAAAAAAAAAAAAAATTCTCCC
>NC_029789.2:18785559-18786164 GCF_000816755.2 Arachis ipaensis
ATTAGTCTCATTTACTTTAATGTCGATAGTTAGAAATTTATATTTCTTCTACGATCTATATTGTTGTAGTAGTGAGTTTTTTAATCCCATTTTTATGTGGGTTGTATTATATAGATTTTATTAGTTTTTTTTTTTTTTATAGTAACGAAGCAATTTAGACGTGGAACAAAGAAGTAATTGGTTTATCAATGGGAAAAAAGATAGTATTTACTTTTTCTTATTAACTCTACCTTCAATTGATTAGGACCGAAAGTGATCAAGAACTTGAGTGAAATTGGGAGAAATTCTTTGTACTAATAGCAAATTAAGTCATTTGTTCTGCTATATTATTGTTTGACATATCAACAATTGAAAGTTATTGTTTTTTTTTTAAATTGCTAGAAAAGTATCCATAATTAAAAAAAAATTCAAAACAACAAATGATATAAAACAAATGACTTAATTTACTTCCAGAGCACATAAGAATTTTCCATGATAAAAAAGATGTTAAAATACTAAAGATTATTTGTATAAAAATAAAAATCATTCACAAAGATTAAATGATCACTATTTTTCTCTTGTATTTATTTTTTATTTGAATTAAAACTAACTAATTCTTTACAAAA
>NC_029789.2:18786190-18786476 GCF_000816755.2 Arachis ipaensis
TAAACTTAATATTTCATATTTATATAATATAAATCAAATCCCTCGCTATTAAATTACTCCCAACAATAACTTTAACTAGCTAACTAAGTGGAAGTTCAAGTAATTTTTTGTGCAATGGGTATCGTAGTATGTAGTTTCCTTAACATGTAAAACAGAAATTCCATGAAAACAAATAAAGCAAAAGACGAGCACTAACCGATGGAAGCTTGAAGAGTGGAAGCCGCGATCCACCTACAATTAATAGAAATAATAATTAAACTCAGAGAAAACAAGGTTAGTTAATGAA
>NC_029789.2:18786605-18787249 GCF_000816755.2 Arachis ipaensis
TTGTACCGTCTTCAAATATAACAGAGTTGTGATTTGAAGGAACAAAGAAAAGGATATGGGAAGCGTTCAGAGGTGCAGAACGCAGTATGAATGAATATATATAAAACCTTGACCAAATAAGACAATATTCAAGTACCAAATACCAATCATATCAGACAACCACACAACTGTACACTCACTAGTCACTATTCCCACTTTATATGCATGCACATATTTATTTAACTAATAAATTAAATTCTTTTTACGTATAAATAATCCGATCCCATTTTAATTTAAGATTTATAATTGTCAAATTATTTAAGTAAATCAACTTTAAATTTTATTCAAAAGTAGTATGTATACATTAAATTCAATTATTAAAATCAGCTGCGATGTATTTTGTATAAATATATAATGTGCAGTTTAATTTATTTTTATTTAATTATTTTGTACCAAATTTATAATTAGGTTTTTATATTTTTTTTATTATATTTTTATATTATTTTTAATTTTATAATTAGATTATTTTTAATATAAAAATATAAAAATTTAATTAAAAATTTAGTATTTAGTAAAAAACTAACCGAATAATTAAACTTTTATTTTTATATGTATTTTATACTCATGATTAATTTTAATGTATACCTCATTAAATTATAAATTAT
>NC_029789.2:18788483-18799002 GCF_000816755.2 Arachis ipaensis
AAGATAGATCTAATTAAATTCTTAATTATAGATATCTTTAAATTGTGAAAAATATTTAATTAATTCTAATATTTTTTATATTACGAAGGATTTAATTACAAAATAAAAAAAAATGTAGAGATTCAATTGAAAAAAATATAAAAATTTAATTAAAAATTTAGTAAAATTATAAAAACTAACCGAATAATTAAACTTTTATTTTTATATGTATTTTATACTCATGATTAATTTTAATGTATACCTCATTAAATTATATTTTATGTACACATTAAACTATTGATGATAATGATAGTAAATTTTGTATGAGCCTAATTTTTTTTTCTTTTTAATTTCTCGACATGAGTAATAGACTAATAGTAATAGGTTTAAATGTTGGAGCTGTTACTCATATTTTTGGATTGGTCCCTGCATTACCCGAATGAATTGTGTAGCGGCTACCTAATAAGGAGGCTACTCAGATAAAGACGCCTAAAACGTCTTTTTTTAAAGATGTTTTTATATTGTGTTTTAATTGGTTTCTGTATAATTTATTCGGTGTTCCTCATCACATATTATTAAATTCCTCAAAATATTTTCTTTCCAGAAGCAATAAAAAACATTTAATTTGGACTAAAACATAAAAAGTAATAAATTAACTATTAGATTTTTTTTAAAAGATTATTTTTTATTTTTATAAAAAAAGTCAATAATTTTTTTTGTTTACTTTTGTAAACATATTTACTTTTATCTGATTAGAGTGTGGATCCGATTCGATCCAATCCGATCATCTTACAGATCATATCATATCCTCAAATTACAGATCAGATACGGATAAATACTGTGGATTTATATGGATATGATCTAATCTATGAACACCCCTAACTACTACTATAGGTTCATTGTTGCAAAAGAATGCTTCTTTTATTATAAACCATTATTAGATCTTAATTACCATTAAAACAACTTAATTGTCAACAAAGAGATAATACTTATTGGTCTCTAAAATTATGTTCGTATTTGAATCCATAGTTGTAAAAACTGAACTGGATCGGCTGGTTCGACCGAAAAACTAGTGAACCGGACTAGATTCGGTTTACTCCTTGGATCGTTTAAGGAATAAAACCGGTGTGAACCGGTAAGAATCGGTGCAAACCGATCTAACTAAACTGGTCTGCTTGAAAAATTTTTTAAAATGTCTCCATAAGGTCTCAAACCAAGAACCTTGGAGCAAAAGCAACCTCTACTTGCCACTTAGCCATTGCACTTCTAAGTATTGTATTTGACAAATACTAATTATATAGTATATATAAATATCTAATTTAATTTAATTTTTGTTTTTTCTATTTTTAAAATTAATTATATTTTAATTATATACCATTATTAATATAAATATAAATTTTACTAAAAATTTATTAATTTACTTGATCTATTTTATTGCTAGCATTGTGATTAAGGTTATTTGTTTTGATGTTAGTATTAAAATCTACTGATATTATAGTTAGATGATAGGCTTTGTGAATTAATTATTTTTTTATTGTGTCAAAATAAGATACTATTGTAGTATTAAAATTTTATGATTTTTTTATATTAGTTATTTTTAGAAGTTGAGACTTGATTTTTCATAAAATGTTAGTGAAAATATGTATTTCAAATTTTAATTTTAAGTTTTTAACTATTTTATATTTTATATTTACGTAGATCAGTTTTATCGGTTCAACCAGTGATTTATCGGTTGAACCAATAAACCAGTGAACCAGTAGCTTGATCGGTTCGATCACTGGCTCGGTTCTAATAACTATGTTTCAATCTAATTTCAAAAATTTCGATTTACTCAATTTAGTCTCCCAACTTAATAGTTATGACTCACATTGGTTCCTAATCTTATTTTTGTCACTGTCTCACAAAATCGTTAATGACATGCTGAGATAGACTAACGACTGTTACATTATACATTTTAGCGACTGTTTGATGTGACAATTGAAATTTTTTTTACCTTATTTTTTTCAACTAAACACTTAAAACTCTAATATGAGTCACGGATACCTAAGTTAAAAAATCAAACTAAGTAAATTGAAACTTTAAAAATCAGATTAAAGCTCGAATATAACTTCAAAACAGAACTTTAACTTATGTAGTGATTAATTTAAATGATAATCAAATAAATCAAAATTCAACATAGAAACATCTTTAAAAAAAGACGTTTTGGGCGTCTTTATCTGAGTGGCCTCCACCTAATAAACTACTTGCTTAGCTTAATTAGGTTCTTAGCTTCCATTTCTATTTCTGATTCCATAACTCTCCCCAATCCCCATCCCCAAATTAAAACAAATAAAAATTAGAGCACACAGCAGCCGCATCGATCAGAATACTACTACTATGCCACCTCCATATCTATCTCTATAAAACACTTTAATTTGAGCCTTCTTAATACTTTTATTTTATTTATATCTTGTGGCTGCACCTAATACACATGCACCCACCTAGCTAGGCTTATTATATATATCTGGATTGTTGGTGTATCGTGTATATATAATTTCACTCAAGTAGTGCTACTGCTACGTACCGTACGTAATGCATATACTGTATACTATTTTATATCTATGAATTACATACAGTACTAGCTATTACTGTATGAATTAAATAATTTGGTTAAGTGTATATATATGCATGATGAACATGATCAAGTAGTCTAAGTTGTTGTACATATACACATACATAGCTAGTCTGATTTTCTTTACTTCTCACATAACAATATAACAGCAGCTTTTTACCAACTCTCAAGCCATATGTAATTAATTACTTTAACACTAGTGGAGAAGGACTCATGATTTGATTTTGCAAGCATCAAACTGTGCAAGTGTACCATTGTTGTAGATTTTTTTCATCATAAAACCTATGTAGCTGTGTATTTTATAGGACATCATTTCCGTCCTCTTTTACATTAACACTCTAAGTTTGACCAAACCCCTACCATCTTTTGACTCTCTTCAATTATTGCTCCATCCCTGAACAATTACGACAAAAATCTTTCACAATAATTACAACAAACTTAAATATCAAACTTTTTTTCCCCAAAATCTCACCATGTGTTTTGGGTTTTTATGCATAAAAATTTTATTTAATTTTGATATATTATCAAAATTAAATAATTTTAATTTTATTATATGAATGGTAATTAATTTTACATATATAATTAAATATACGTATAAAATTATTTTATACGTATATAAAATAATTATCTTACATTGATCACTTAAATAGTCGTTTAAAATAATAAATATAATTAAACAATAATTATTTTATGTAAATATAATTAAACAACAATTATACCATTCATATGCTAAAATTAAACTCAAAAAATTACTGCATAAAATAATAAAGATAAGTAAAAAAAAAATATTTGGTATATTTATTTCATAGGCATGCTCTCCGATCTAACAAATGAACTTTGACGGACCAAGCAGTTGTTTTAGTCACTTTAAAAATGTGGCTAGAATTAACCGTTTATGCTTTTTTTTTTTTGTGGTTAAAGCCTCCAAGGTTTTTTTTTTCCTATAGTCCAATGTTTTATATAGACAATTTCCAGTTGCCACCTCAAACCTTTTTTTTTTTGGGTCATAGCAACTTTCTTTTTTGGTATTGTGGGTCATAACCACTTAACGCAAACATTATTTTGTTTTCAGTCAAAGGTCGTAGTAGTTTAACATAGTTTTCTTGGGCTTCTTGGGCTTACCTTTTAAGCAACAACCAAAAAGTCCTACTCAGTCCAAAATCCCAGTCGTATGTGATGTAAAATTATTCTTTTAATTTTTTGTTGTGCCCAAAAAGAGACTACTATTTTTGGAGAATTTAGAGTTTAGTATTAAAATTTTGAGTGTAAAAGTCTAAAATTTAAATTAAAAAAATTACCGATGTCGACCAAAAAAATCGACTTTTTAGTTAAACTCTAAATATGTATAATTTAAAGTAGGTGAATATTCCAATAAAAATTTTATAATTATTTTTTATGTGAAAATACTTTCTTTTGGCAAATAAATAATGGATTGTGGGCCAATGAGTAATAGCTCAAATGGCATAATCTCTCCATACTTATCTAAAAGGTTGCGGGTTCGAGTCTTCATATCTTTGGTAAAAAAAAAATAATAATGGATTGTGGAATTCATTATAATTATTTTTTTTTTTTTTTACCAAAGATAGGAGATTCGAACCCGCAACCTCTTAATTGAATATGGGGAGACTATGTCATTTGAGCTATAACTCATTGGCAAGGACAAGAATAGTTTAGTATACTAGGATGCCTTAACATGTATAGGTAGTTACATACAACATTATGCTAAAGTATTGTATATAATTGAGTTAACTTTAATTTGTCCTTCCCTATGGATGGTCAAGGGCAACTTAGTTTAATTCCTGTAACAAGAATTTATTGACAGTTGTCATTTGTTAGTATTTGCAAATAAGCTATTGATTACGCATGTCAAACAGTTATGATGCATTCTCTTCTCTCAACACACATTTTCACAATGATCTCTCGCTCTCACATGCTTTTACAATTATCATTATTTTTAAGATTACCATTTCAGTGATCATTCATTAGTTTTGGACCAACTTGTGTTGATTATATATAGTACGCTACCAAATTTTAGTTTCTTCCACATACATATATTCCATATCAAAATAAATTCATAACTGTTTACCAAACTTGTCTAATTATTATGATTAAAATTCAAAATAGTACTATATATTATTATTAGCATATATTTTTGTCTCATTTTCTACTTACTAATGTTTAATTCAAAAAGCTAAATTAAATTAGTCAAAAGCAAAGAGCAATTGAGCATCAGAATTCAGAACTGATGACTTTAAAGCTGTGAGAGACTTTATAATCTGTTAAATAACTCTCCAACAATCACAAAAAGACGAGCACGCATATCAGGAATCAAAGCACTACATACTATTTGATGTATCATATCATATCATTAGTAGTGCAGAGAAAAAGACAAAGACAATCACCAGTGGGGGGCTCTGAAAATTCTATCCTCATTAATTAACTAAATCATTTCTTTTCAAATTCTTTCTACAGTTTTTCTTTTCCAATCACTGTAGCTATCAGTATACATCATCATAACTACTCTTCTTCATTTTCTATGCATTATTACAAGAACAAATAAATAATAACAATGTTGATTATTTTGACAATATTTTCATCTTCTCAATCATCATAAATATTCTCTGGAAACAATTTAAAAATGATGAATAAAAAATGAAAAATCATCCTCTTCCATTTCCTGCACACAAAAAAAGAAGGGGTTTGATTATGATTATGATTATGCGTGTAGCGTGCATATCACTAGTAACTTACACATACATTAACTAATTAATTAATCAGAAAAGAATAATTTAGTACCTAATGATTGTGCAGCACTGTGATTTGTCATAAGAAGGTATATGAGACAACGGAAAGTGAGTGTTGTTAATTGATAGAAGCTGGCGTGAGTAGGTAACAACATTCATGATGATTATGAACTGTACTGATCATGCGTTAGACAAAGGTGAAATTACATATTAGCACCTGACAAATCACAATGCAAAAAAAACAAAAGTTAAAGTTAGAATTAGACAAAGAGGTTTGGAACCAAAAGCAGAAACCAAGAAAAGCATCAGAGTTTTAAAAAAATTAATTTTAAAAAAAAAACTAACCTTTTTCGGTATATGGGAAATGGGTTGTCTCTATCAACCAACCTATCCATTTATGTATGAATTTCTTCAGTGACTTGTTCTTGTTTGACCAGTTTTCTGAACAGTAATAGGTTGCATCATGCATGTAAGGTTTCTAACTCAAGGTGGAAAATTCATTGTAATTGTAGTGACACAAAAGACTTCATAATTATATCATAGAAAGATGCAAAATAGCTTATATTTCAGGATCAATACTTAGCCTGAATAAACTTTAATTTCAGGCACCTAAGTTATGCTTTAGAAGCAAGAAATGTGAGCATATATGATTATGTATGAACAAGGGATAGAGAAAGTACTTGAATATGCATGGAAGCATCAAATATGTAAAACCCTGCTTGCTTCAGAAAAAGGTTAATTCTGTATATCCATGGGAATATGGCAAAAGTTCCTCCACTTCAATTCTGGAACGAGAAGAACAACTCATACTTTTCTTCATTCTTCCATGACTTGACTCAACTTCAGCCCAAAATATGCCATAAACAGGCCTATGGTCTGAGAATCTTGATTCTCCACGCACATAAGACAATTGATGGAGTCCTCCGCCGTGCCACAAAATACGGTCACACCTACACCAAGAATCTAAGGATTACTATGTGTTCATAACATGCGCAGCAGTAGTAGCAGCAGAAGTAATAGAGTAATCCTAATGATCTCACCAGGCCGGTGTTCGCCTTTTCTCCTTAGGGTGCATATCATCTCCTGCATATCTATCAGAATTGGTTGAATATTTGTATGTTGGAGGGAAATAAATCTTGCCTTCATTCCAACCAACAAATGCACGACCCTTTTTCTGCTCTATTCTCAGCTGCCACAAAACTTAGCATAAGATTCATTCGTTCTGCAATGCTTAAACTAAGAGAAGGTTGTTAATTACCATTGGTACCTGATCATTCTCCAATAATGCTCTCCAATTTTGCATCTCAACAAGTGCCTTTGCTGAACGGTAGGATAGAGCTATCCGGTAATTCAAATCTCCAAGCCATATAATTCGACTGAAAAAATGAATCAAAATCAAAATTACAAGAGTGTGTGGAAACAGAAACGTTTTTGATGTTCATTCTGCATAATAAGATTCATCCTTACTCATGCTGGAGGATTGTCTCCGGAGACTTGTCATTGTCAGAACCATGAACACGTGGAAACCTTGTCTTCTTAAGAATCTCCATCACATCAGAGTTCCTTCTAAGTTCATCTCCTTCTTTCTGTCCAGAGGTCAAGTGGCTACAAATGAAGCAAAAGCTTGTTTCATGGAGAGACATGCTAATTGATATGGATCCCTGCAAGTACATACATATCAGAGATTAATCATTTTCACACAGCTGATGAATCTTGAAAATGTTTCTATGTGTATGAATTGAAATTGACCTTATTTCCAAGATAACCCATGAGTCCTCTGCCAACACAAGACACTTTCATGTTCCCAACATGATCTTTTAATTCACTTCTAACCCATATGGTAAGAAATATTCCTACCATTTGCTTGCTTGCAACAACACAATACCTTGACCTCCCTGCCATTCCATATCCATCTTCATTAGAGGCAGCTGGCGAAAACGCTGTATTGGGTGAATCTCCAAGGCCATTATCATCATCAGAGGAACCCCATCTTGAGTAGTCACTTGGTCTGGAATAGTCACTTGTTCTGGAATAGTCACTTGGCCTATAACCCCATCTAAAACTGGGATCAAAGTCACTTGGTCTGTGACCGAATATCACACGATCACACACACTGAATCTTCTATCCAGCCGCGGCTGCGCAGTTGAAGGATCATTGTCCATTCTCCAGCTGGTTGAAGAAGATGTCTGGAAAGAGAGGCGATGAAAGTAACAAGAGTTCTTCTGTCGAGCCGATCCCTCGAAATCTGCATCTAATTCTACAACTGGCTGAGGAATAGGAGATGGTGCATAGTACACATTGCCTCCATTAGCACCAGGAAGATTGTTCAAAGTCTTCCCAATCAGAGCAAGCCACTTTTTTGCAGGACCATTGTCCTCAGCCCCTAAGATATTACCAGCATTCAGGGGAACTATCTCTTGAAATCTGCAACACAAACAAAAGTAGCAATCTTGTTATTGGTAACCAATTAAAGCAAAGACTTTTCCCTCAAAAACAAGTAATTTAATTCATACCCAAGAACATATATATCTGCAGCTGGTGATGCATGAAGCCAATCATCTATGCTCAAATTACTTGTTGGGGATCTTCCAGCCACATTCCATGTTGCAACAAAAATGCTATAGTTGTGGACATCTATGATTCGAGGATGCTCAAGATTCATTCTTCCTCTTCTTCCTCCTCCTCCTCCTCCTCCTCCTCCTCCCTTGTCTGTACATTGCAATTTATGAGGATTTCGTATAAATTGTCAGAATCCACTCATTGAAGATTGTGTGTGTTTACCTGTTTTGCTCTTCTTGTTTGAGCATGGCTCTCTCTCGGAGAAGCTGCTTCTGCTTCTGTATTCCACGTCACCAACTGCAGAAAGAAACAAAATTCATGAAAATCAATGAGCATTGGTGAATCCGAAGCAGCAGACAAAATGCATAGGAATGAGGGATGAATTTGATGAAGGAAACTAGGCTTTAATTGTTGAATAAAAAAAAAGATGTGCACCTCCATAACCATAAGAAACAGCATTTGGTTGGTGAGAGTCCTCCGTTTTGGTTTTGATGTTGAAGAACTTTCTGACCATTCTCTTGGACCATGACAGCTTCATGATTCACCACAACAGAGGGAACAAAAGTTAACAGAGTTGCCGAGAATTCAAAGATGGTTATGGAAGAAGAAAAAACAAAAATAAAATGAGAGAGAGAGAGAGAGAGAGAAAGAGTGGAGAAAAAGCCAACCTTGGTGTTGTTTGAATGATCAAGTCTCATTGTTAATGTTGCAATTCATAAAGTTTGAGAAGAGAGGAAGAAGAAGAAGAATTTCATGTGACTAAAGAGGGTTATGGTTGTGAATTGTGAATTATGTTGTTTGTGTGTCTTAACTCTTAAAAGCATAAGCATAAGCATAGTGCCTCGTTCTGTGGAACAAGGTTGTTTTTTTTTTCAACAGAATAAAGCACAGTATGTATGTAACAACTTTATTCATAAATTATTAAATCAATATTATATTATGTGCTTTATAGAGAGAAGAGAGGGGCATAGCTTTTAACGATTCTGAACATAGAACAACAACCGCCACAACCAACAAAGGCTGCACCCACCTTACTCACCAAACGTTTGTATATTTTTGCATGTATTCTTCTTCTTCCCGTTCTGCTCTTCTTACCAAAGCCAAAGCAAAAGTAGATCATACAGCATTAAATTATTATTTTTATTCATTACAATTTAGAATCATCGTGAATTTGTTATGTTTTGTACCATGCTTTTGTGACAACAGTTATATAATAATGATAGATTTCGACCTCTTTAATAGGTATAATTTTACTTACAATAAATATTTTTTGATTACCTTATATATATTCTTTTAAGTCTTCCTCTAACAATTGTCTTTACTATCATATAGTATTGAGCATTTTATGGAGCAATGTGATAGTATGTATAATGTATATGATTGGTGGAAGGGGATGCATATATAGCACGGAATGTTTGGATCTGTAGCCAATCAAGTTGAAGAACTTTTTGGCACTCCACCCAAATTTGGGGTTCATCTTTTTCTTTTTGATTTCATGATGCATTAGGAGGGAGGTTTCAATTTCATAATGAATCCGTATTGTACATCATGTATGTGTTTGTTATGTTAATTTAGACTTTAGAATCATGCGCCGTCCATTGCTACTGCCTTTTGAATATCCTCGAGCGTTCAACAAATCCATGCCATCTCTATTCTCTAACATTAACACTATGCGGGTCAAATCCTCAAATGTTCAACCACGTTGACGACCATTCCATAATTTCAATTTCAGAAAACAACAGTTCTAGTGTACATGGTTACGTAAATGCCCGAGTTAGGCATCGAATAATCCAAGCAATAATATAATTAAACTAGCAAAGGGCACAAAACTGTAACAAAGAGAGAGCCATATAGTATAAAATAGTATAAAGTGTACATGAAAATTGAATTATACACCTATATCTATATCTTATGCGAAGAAGAAGTGGTCCTACAAATTTGGGTGGCACAGAGTTTTCATGTAATGTAATAGTCTATATCTATTTGAGTATAGACAATCTATACAAGATTCAGCATCTTCATCAGTGGTATCATATCTAGCTAGCTAAGAAGAACCAACCAACTCTTTGGATTCAATAGTGATATGATGTCCATTTTCATTTTGAGAAAGAGAGGCAAAGTTTGTGGTAGAGAATTAAATGCTATGCCTTCTGAACAGATATTTAGCAATACAATTTGTACTGTCACAATGCAAAGTGCTGGTAAGGGGAACACATTTAAACGCAGCGATGATGAATTATTGAATTTGTTCAATCATATTAAAATCTATCACGCATAGCATGGATCTGTTTCCTTAAATATGTAGTTAAGCTTGAAAGTAATAAATGACTCATTATTCAACATATGAGTGAAAAAGCATTGGCCACAACTGCACGACATTCAATTGTTGGAACTTGGAAATAAGACTATCCATATATACATAAAGACATAATTGAGGAACACAAATTTTAAATTTTTATAAGAGAGAAAAATACGACGTATATATAAAATATAAATTAATTTTTTAATTATTTTAAATATTTTTTAATTATATAAAATATTAAAAATATTTTTTTTTAAAAATAATAATTTGTATTATTTTTAAATTTATTTTAAGAATAATGTTAAAAATAAAATTAAATATAC
>NC_029789.2:18799138-18803487 GCF_000816755.2 Arachis ipaensis
ATACTAACACGTGATAGTATTTAGATGTGTCCAAACCGTCTAAAAAAGTATTTTTCATCTTTTACTAAGACACAAGTTGAACACAAATGACACACGTGTCAACGAGTCTCAGATGAATATCCTGTTCAAAATGTGTCTAATATATGAACACAGTAATTCATATATCTGTACTTTAGGTTGTGTTTGTTTGTTAAGACATTGACACTAATTGTTAGACATGGTAGTACACGTCTAGCGTTTGTTTGGTGAGACACGGATTTGGATAATACAGTGGTATACACAGATACATACAAAATACATGTATTCCTTTTTAAAGTTGAGACAGAAAAACACAATGCATAAAACACAAAATTTGACCTTTTTTCCCTAATTATTTTTAAAATTACCAATGAATAAGACACAATGCATAAGACGGAGAAAATAAAATTGATATTATATATATATATATGTATGTATGTATGTGTGTGTCTTGTACATTATTACTAAATATATTACAAAATTGATGTATTTTTATGTTTATATATCTTTGTATATTGTATATGTGTCTATATGTTTCAAAGACATTAACCAAATGCAGCATTATAGCATAGGAAAGTAGTTTGGTGCATTAGCATCTGGCATTAACACAGAATGTAGAAAGGGGTCATATCCAAAAACAATAATATTAATTAGATTAACCGGTTGTTAATTAATATATAGATATGTATGAAAAAGCTCGTAAGAAACCAAAAAGAAGTGAAAGAAGATCTGCTTGTTGCTTTTGCTTTTTGTGTTCCAAGATTGTAAAATTGAGTGAGAGGGGGTAAAAATAAGCGAGGCAGTTCAGTCAAAGGGAGCAGCATGGTCTCTTTTGCGCTTCCAGTTTCCTTCTTTTTTGCTTTGAACTTTAATGTTTCTTCTCTCTTAGTCCATACTCTATACATACATACATAGAGTGAAATGAGGGTTTTTGGGTTTGGGTAATGTATGTGACAAAGCTTTCCTCATCTGTCACTATCTTTTGCATTAAACATGGATATACTAACAAGCAACACTGTAATACTATGATGTAGACCTATCTTATCTTATTATAATTTAATAATTTAAATATAATCATACATCACATACAAAATCACTTATTATATGACTATACCATATATGTGGGGCACGACTCCATGTAGAAAAGCTAAGCACAAGTTTTTATTTTAATTAGAAATGTATGAGGTGAAAAGGTTGTCATAATTAGGAAAACATGGTTGGACCAAACGGTAGCCTAGTTTGGTAACCATTTTATTAGGGTGGTTGAATCACACTTGCTTGCCATTGTGTTGTGTGAAATGGCAATGTTAAGCATGATGATGCAATGATTCTGTGTGCTTGTTCCCTTTGTCATGCTCGATATCTCTACTAGAAGTAGCAGTGGCGTGGAATGTGCTTCTTCATTCCCAAATTGAGGTGAAAATTGATTGTTGGGTGGGTAAAAGTAAAAATCTTAAATGCATTATTGGACCACACAGGGATGAATGAAATCAAGGTCGAAGAAACCAAGTACACATTTCATACAATAATTGAATTGAACCTACGCTACACTCTTCTCGCCTAGCCTTGCCTTGCCTATTGCCTTCATCACTACCTAATCTTATAAAATTTTGATTCATTAATTCATGTTACAACTTACAAGTGAGTGAAATGACTAGTACCGGTACCACCACCAAAGATCATGTCTCTCGCTCCTAATTCTCAAATGGACTCGCTAATACGTGGATACTCCTGATTATTTTGGGCCATGGGCCGAAAATGTTGAAGTCTATGCTTTCAATGAGATTTGAGAGGTTTAAGTTTGACCAGTCCCTTACGGGCCTTACCCACCCACTTTCAGTGACTTGTTCACCAGACATTCTCCAAACCTTTATAAGAAATACAAACAAAATCAGAGATGAATTACTAGTTCTTTCTAGTCTAGTAAGCTATATCGAAAAATCAGCTAAGCAGATTTTTTTGACTAAGAAAAAGTTAGAACATGAAAGGCAGTATCAGAAACAAAAAAAATAGCAACAAGACACCATAACAAGGTCATAGCAAAGAGCATTACACAACTCTAACCAAAACTCCAACCACTCGATGAATTCTGTCTTATCCCAGACTCCTCTCTTAACTAACAGATTAGTTACAACTTTTGCCTTTCTTTTAACAAAAATTGAATTGAACCTCTAGTTAAGATTCAATAGTTTTCTGATCTTCGTTACTAAGTCACCTTTAAAGTAAGGTGGCTGCTAAGAATCAAATTAAAACAACAAAAAAATAGATTTACATCAATCGAATCTTTTTTTTTTTGTTGGGACCTAAAGTAGATGAAATATAATAACACTAGTTTTACACAGGAAGTACGATATAATAAATGTTAACACAATGCTCATATGGCATTAGAAAACTAAGTTTGTAACACAATACTTTGAATCTAGTGAGAATAATCAACTTTGCATTACATAGGGGAAGCAGCAGCATCTATCATCAAGAAATGGATAGTCGGTATAACCAATAACAGGATCAGATGTATAGAACGTTTGGCGGTTATACTCGTTGAGAGGTGCATTAAGTGCGAATCTCTCTGGCAAATCCGGATTAGACAAGAACCAACGACCATAAGCAACAAGATCTGCCCTGTCTTCAGCTATGGCTTTGATCCCATCCTCTCTGTCATACCCTCCAGCAACAATGAAAGTGCCATTGAAGGCCTTTCTCATTGGCACCAAACTGTGAGGGCATTCACCTTTTTCTCCAGCGGTTATCATTCTCGGTTCAACCATGTGACAGTAGAGAATACCATATTTGTTGAGTGCATTAACCATGTAAAGCCCCAATGCTTCAGGGTTGGAATCTCCACAATCTACATACTCTGCATAAGGTGATAGTCTGATTCCAACTCTTTCAGCTCCTACCTCATTCACAACTGCCTCAACAACTTCTAATGGAAATCGACAACGGTTCTCAAGGGATCCACCGTATTCATCTGTTCGGTCATTCACTTTGTCTTTCATAAACTGCTCAAGTAGGTAGCCGTGAGCCCCATGGATCTCCACTCCATCAAAACCTAAAAAGAGTATATCCAAATAGGATTTATTTGTCCAAATAAAAACCACATATCTAACTAATATAAGGGAGAAACATATATGTCTTTCTTTTGTAAAGTTCAAAAACTTCAATATAAATTTTTTTTTTTGAGATGAAAATGTTATGCAAAATTCTTTAAAGACCTATTTGGATATATACTCCCAAAATTGAAATTTCACACATGAAGATGTTTCCATGCAATTAATCAAGTTACCAGCTCGAATAGCATTTCTAGCAGCAAGTCTGAAGTCGTTGATAACTTGAGGAATTTCCTGAATGCTTAGTGGCCTTGGTTTTGCGAAGGTATCGACTTCGGTGCCACTACCTCGAGGTTGTGGTGAGAGCTGCTTGTCCGTAGAAGATACAGGGGCTTCACCGTTTGGCTGATAACCTTTTTGTAGCGTAAACATACAACACTTAGTTACATTCACATAAACGACATTACTATTTCTATTGAGAGAGAAAGAGAGTACATACATGTGTTGGAGACTCTTCCAGCATGCCAAATCTGACAGAAGAAGATGCCGCCCTTGGCATGAACAGCGTCCACGATGGGCTTCCATGCATGAACATGCTCCTCGCTCCACAACCCGGGAGTATCAGCATAGCCGCGAGCAGTGGGGGATATACAAGTGGCTTCCGCAATGAGAAGGCCGCCATTGGTGGTTCTCTGGGAGTAGTACAAAACTGCATGGGGCTGTGGAACATTGTTGTAGGACCTCTGCCTTGTTAGTGGCGCCAACACAACCCTGTGTGATAAATTGAACTTCCCCATCTTGTATGGAGTAAGGAGAGGAATAACGCTATCCATGGCATAAATATATATGTGTCATCAGCTTCGTTGCTTCATTAAATAGCGCAGTGCCTGGTGGATCCTCAAACGTAGGAACACATAGTCACCATTTTCGATTCCCAAACCAGATATTTTTCCTTGAATCAGGTAGGTACCCATCAGACTCAAGCTGCAATAAGACGCAAAAGAGTTTTCTATTCTCTATCTCTGTATGTTATTTTTGACTTGTCAAAAAAAAAGTCCACCTCTGTATACTGAACCATCTTTTTCTTTCTTTTTTTTCCAAAACAAAACATATTTTTTTAAATTGATGGTCAAATAAATTTTATTTAATTTTAATTATAAAATAATTTTTTAATATATTATTTAATCATAAAATATATTTTTTATTTTATAAATTATTATTTTATTATTCATCTATCATATTTATTAATAACTAATATTTTTATCCTTAATTATATTACAA
>NC_029789.2:18803512-18829810 GCF_000816755.2 Arachis ipaensis
ATATAAAAATATAATTAGATATTAGTATAAAAAAATTATATTGATAGTTATAAAATTAACTCAAAATCAATTTTTTTAAACAATTAACTTTTAATTTTAACTTTTAATCGTAACATTAGAATTCTTTTCAAATTATATTTAATAAATATTTAAAAGAAAAAAAAAATATAGATTAGAAAGATAAACGATGAAAATTTAAAACTAAATAAAAAACTTAAAAAAATGTATATACTAATCATATTTTTTATTTAAATTATATTATTTTGTTAATTTTATTTTTTGTAGAACAAAAAAATAGAAAAAATAGAGAATGAGAGAAAAAAGAGAGAAAGATAAAGATGAAGATTAAGAGAAAGAGTTTGTTAATTTTGAATTTTAGTTGGAGAGTTGACGGAGCCAAAAACCTAAAACCTAAATGACTGACGAAATTAATTGTTAGAGATCAATCGAGTAATTAATTTTAATTGGAAACTAAAGTGTCTAGTCCAAAATTCTTTGAAAATCAAAATGGATATATACTCTTTTTTTATTGAGAATGGTATAAAGTATCATCTACTATGGCCCATTACCAAATTTGGGGTAACCAACCCACTAGGGATGGCAAAATTTTCCGAGACGCGGGGATTCCTGCGGGGACTGCCCCGAATGGGGATCTGATTGTGGGAAATTTTTCCGCAGGGATGGGGATGGGGGACAAAATTTCCCCGAAGCAAGCGCGGGGACCCGAGCGGGGATCCCCGCCCCGTCCCCGCTATTCCCCGAAATTTATGAATTCCCTGAATTATCTTTAATAGTTTATTTCTCATATATGTTTTTTAGTCATTTCTTACACAGACATATATATAGAAACCTAAAACTCCTAATCTTTATTTGCATAACCCTTCTTCAATTCAGAGATCCCTAAGGTTGTCCATACTCTATCCAACCTCTCTGCAGCCGTCCCCTCGTTACCCTTCTCACCGCATCGTCACACCTCACTGTGCCATTACCCTTACCGTGTTGTAATTTCTATTTGCGGCGTTTCTTTTCGTAACTCTGCCGTCGTATCCATTCTCCTCTCTGTTGCTGCGTCTCCCACCGCATCCACTGTTTTGTCCTTTGGCTCGTCGTTGCGTTTCCCATTGCGTTATTTCGAAAGAAGTCACTATCGTGTCATTTAGATTTTTTGTATAAAATCTTACAGTTTTTGTATAAGATAGATACTTGCAGCTCTATTCATATGGAAATTAATAATTAGTTAGAACTATTATGTAGATGGAGAATGGGGTCCCCACGGGGAATGGGGATGGGGAGCAATATTCCCCCATGACGGGGAATGGGGCGGGGATGGAGAGCAAATCTGAGGGCGGGGATGGGGAGCAGAGAGGCATCCCCCGCCCCCGCCCTGCCCCATTGACATCCCTACAACCCACAAACTAAAAAAATACTTAGCAGTTTCATTAATCATAACTAAGTACAGTAATGAGAACGGAGAATGAATAACATCAACGAAAAAATAGCTATTAACTAAGTTTCACGCTCCCAAACCGTCATGCGTTAACATCATCCCATGCTCACAATATGGGTCAACACCGTAGAATTTTTCATTCATTAATTCTTATTATGTTTTGTCAAAAACACAACTAATTTTTTATAAGAAAATCACATGTATTTTATGAAATACTAGTGTTTTTCCAAAAAAAAAAAAACACTCATCTTGAGAAATACAAATAATATCATAATTAAAACTCTAAAAGTAAGTATACATATCAATTCATCAATCAATACTGGTAATACTGAACCAATTCTACAAAAATGCGATATCAAGAAATAATGGTCGGAAATATAATATAAAGATGAAAACTTACAACAGGTAATACTAAACCGAAAATATGTGAAACAGGGTCTTCAATAGAAATCATATGTGAAGCCGAAACAATAGCACGTTAATTATATATATTTTGATAGAAAAGAGAATATTATTATTACGCATAATACTAAAAAAGTGAATAAACACTTATTAAAAAATAACTTGAAAGTCAATAGAGGAAACTAAACTAATCGCATTCAAGACACGATTCTCAACACGTTCAATTTGCTTTAACATAAACTCATGTGTAGAAAATTTAAAAACATTATATGCAGGGCATATTGTGTCACTCTCAATGGATTGAGGATCAACCATAAATACCATTTTTTTCTATCAATTTGTACAAAAAATTAGATGCATTCAAGTGAAATTATTTATTCTGATAATAGAAGAATAGAGAAATTAGTATCTAAATATACAGAGAAAAAAAAAGAATAGAATATCAAATCCAAAAAATCAAAGACACAGAAAGAAAACAAAATAAAGAATAGTAACGATACACATGACGTATCTTTAAGATACAAATTAAGGAAACCATCAATTGATATTACACCAGAGAGAATTTTACAGAATTTTTCACTTTTGACCACAACAGTTTTTTTACATTAAATGAATAAAGATATATCATTTAACAGGTAGAAATATAAGAGATAAAGAATTCCCGTCTAGAGCACATAGTGAAAAAAAAAAGGCAGAACAATAACATTATTAATTTATTCAATTAAATTTCCAATAAGAAATACAACATCAATAATTCAAAGATTAGAAACTAACTTAGCATCATAAATGAAATTAAAATAGATGTCTTGTTTTCTAATAAAGTTAAGAATGTGACCTGCAACACATAAAAATATTTTTAAAATGAAAATACCACTAACTAAAAAAAAAACACACACACACACATACACATACAACCAACTCCTAAATACATTACCGATTCCGAGAGAAACAACTCAATCATCAGTTTTAGATTACAAACAATAAATAACTAAATGTTAAACATATCCAAATAAAATTCAGTGGTGTATAATAACACAACTAAGGATAAACTATTGACTAATTTTATTTCAATCTTAGTTGTAAAAAATACAGATTTTCAGTATTACTTATAGCACCATATGAAATAAATGAGTTGTTATCAAACCCACATCTAAATAGTTCACAATTTTTAGATAAATTATACGCATCAATGTAACAAATAAATAATACATTAATCTCGTTTAGAAGTAACTCGTGAATAAGCTAACCAAGATAAGGAGCCATCATCTCTTAAAACCTCAGAACATTTTCGCCCCATTAAGTGTTGCACATCTCCATCATGGAGAATTAATGCATTGCAACCACCAGCATGATTAACAAAAACTTTTACTTTGTATCTACAATAACAAAATAACAGTAAAAATATTTTAAAATAATCCAAAAGTTCTAAACTAATTCGAAAATCTACTAATTAAACAATATATAAATAGAAATGAACATAGTTCAAAAGATAACCTCAAAACTCCATCAGAACAATGTGTCAAGTAAAGGTGACAAAAGAGCTTAGATTGGTCTGCATCTATTTTTCTACCACACAAACTAACTGAGTACCACAAATTCCTATCATTAGAGATAGATGTAATTGTACCAGCCAACAAAACACAAGGATCCTACAATTTGTTGAAGTTTATGTTCCAAAAGAAACAAAAGAAACATGAGAATGAAAAAACGTAACTCCTCTGTCTTTATTGAGCAAGGCAAACCAAAGATTAGAAAGCAAGGAGTTTCAGCAGAAGTACAAAAGAAGAATCTAGACCAACAGCATCTATCCAAAATCCTTCCGAAGAACAAAGCAAGGTTTGCACCATTCATGTGAAATGTTCCTCTCTCTCTCACTTCTAACCGTCTCTCTAAACACAAAAAGAAACCAAAAAAGAATTCCTGTTTTATTAATTATTCTAATACAATATTTTGTATTAAGAGAAAAAATCGTTGGTCTATTCTTCAGTGCTGAGAACGCAATTAGCAACATCATAAAGTTGGATGGCAGTGCATGCAGATAGAAATGATGCCAACAGGTAAAAATTTGAATCCTAATTGATACTTGATTTGCATGTGTATAAAAAAATTGAACATCAAGTAACACTCAGTTGGTACATGACATAGAAACTTATTATTCTAGATTAGTAAAATTGCGAGTCCTCTTATCCCACATTTTGGAACAAATCCTTCAAATTAAATGGCCAAACTCTGTTTTGAGATCGGTATAAAAAAAAAAAGCTAACTTCGTAGAGATATTGACAAACAAAAATTATTTTAAGTAATTAAAAATAAATCCCCATCAAAAGAATAGTTGATATTTAACCCAACTAAACAAAAAATAATTCTTAATAATTTCATTATTTTAATAGTTTTTATATAACTTTTTATGTAGTTTTTTTGAAAATAAATTCTTCGAAATCAAATAAAAGATATATTAGCATAAGATTCATGAAATAATTGTACTCATTAATAAGTTTTGTACCAAAAGTTTTTTTAATTTTTTAATCTCATTAATTATAATTATTATTTAGATAACCATTTTTGATATGTCACATTTTATCAAGCTTGGCTTGGGTTGAAGTAACTTATGTCATTGGCTAACTGTAGATTTTTCAGTTCAGATTTCTTTACCACTCTATTCATTTATCACGGGAACTGAAATTAACTATGGTTTCTACAATTTGTATATGGCTTCAAAATAATCATCGGACAATCATATTCCATTAATGATGTTTGTAGTCTATATGTGTTAGGTCAACCGTGGGGAGCTCTCGACCAGAAGATTTCGGAGAGGAATCAAGTGAGATAACATAAAATGAGAAGACACCACATCCAACTCAAAACCTTAAGGTAGTAAGTTAATGGGTCTCTCATCTTATAAACTCCTCACTCTTGCTTGCTTTCTTTGATGTGGGACTAACTTCAACACTCCTCACACTTGCAATATTAACAATCTCCCCCCCCAAGTGTGAGCCTCCACATCAAGCATCAACTCTTCCTTTTTCTAGCTCCTCCACTACGGGTATTCGTCCATCACACCGCCGCAAAACACTGCGGACACGCCGCCCGAACCACCTTTGCCGGGAAGACTTTCGATGCTTCACCTTGAATATCCCTTAAAACCACCAGACCGATTAACCATCGGCTCTGATACCACTTGTTGGGAAAAACTCAACAAAGGTTCAAAACAAGAACCTATCTAACAACGGAAGTACCAAAAATAATTTTTTCACAACCTGTGCGACTAAATAGGCAATACAAAAGATACTTCAAATAGCAAATATAATGACAGAAATTAAATATATCAATGAAAGATGACTATTTATTAAGTCGGCATGGGTCCATTTCTTACAATGCAAAAAATTGAAGTCTCACTGACTTATGATGGTGCTGTTATATGCTCTCAGAAGGTTTATGGCAACTCAAGAACACTGGATCAAAGGAAAAGAAGCAACTCTGAGGTTTCGACTATACGACGGGCAAATAACCAAATATATGTAATATTATGTCATGTATCGTAAATAGCATGTGAGTTGCAGCATTTAATTTGAACTGTAATATGAAATATAGGGAGATAGAGCTCTACCACCGTGTTTTGAAGCAATTTATGGGCACGAATTAAGGTCCTCATGCTACGCAACTGATGAGTGGATAATTGCTTAATGTGGGATATAGAAAGTAAAAATAAATAGAAGGCCATAACTAAGGTTCATTCGAACTGATTAGGGGTTTTTATTTTGTCGGGAGAGCTAGGGGTGGCAATAGGTAGGGTAGGGTAGGGTTTGGATCCAATCCTAACCCTACCCGCGGGTTGATATTTTTATATAAACTCAACCCAATCCTACCCACGGGTTAAAAATATCTCAACCCTAACCCTATCCGCTCTTAACCCGCGGGTACCTGACCTTACCCGCGGGTTATAGAAAAGATACATTATTATTATATAACTTGATGACAATTCAAAATAGAACTGACTTTTATGTAAAATAAAATATTAAATTAGCAATTAATGATTTTTTTTAGTGGCTAAGGATCTTTTGTATTTAGTGAGAGGTCTTTGGTTCAATATCCACTTAAAACATATTTTTATATAAGTATATAATATATACATATATAGAGTGCGGGTTGGTCGGGTAGGGTTGAGGCTCAACCCGCACCCTACCCTACCTGCACGAGAACCCTACTCGCATCCTACCTTACCAGCTGCGAATCGGGTTGGCAACCCTACCCGACCGGGTAGGGTCGGGTTGGGTACCCGCGGATAGGGTACATATTGCCACCCCTAAGAATACTATATAGTTTACCTATGCAGGTTTTGAGATATTTTTTATTTCACTTTTCAATGAAATGAACCAACCAATTAAAATTTTTCTTGATAAAAACTTTTATGTAAGGGACCGATTGGACTAAAATACACTGCACAATGTAAAAAGAGTATTTCATCTAGATTACAATAGCAACAGTGACGCCACCTCACCTGATGTTATGATACTATCTGGGTCTGAACCATCAGAGCTTCAAGACTCATTAGATGAGGATGAAGATTCAACAATGGAAGGTAATAACCCTAACAATCCAATAATTATGTGTGATGAAAGCAATTCAACCATTGAGTTGAGCGAAGATAGTTCTAAAAGAGAAGAAACACCTGACAATAGGTAATGTGACACTTAATTTATGTATTTATCCATAAATTTTATTTCTAGATAACATTGAGATAAATTTTAGGATGGAGACTAATAATTTAAACTATCCTCAAGCAGGTACAATCCACAGGTTTCCTATAGGAAGACATTGACACCTGCTAACGTGACCGGAAGTAGATTGGTAAGTTAATTCTAAATAATTCATATCAATTTTATGCAAACACATCAAATTCTGATTATCCATTTACGATACATAACCTTAATAATTTCTCCCAAAACACTAACAATGCTTCAATTTTTGCAGTACCTGGGTGCTAGTTTTGCTGCACATCTCACTCCATTTGGACATGGTTCAATTTGGCAAATTGCTAGTCCATCATCTAGCAGAGGCAACAACGACTTTTTTTTCCATCTACTCAAAAATCAAGGGAGAAATACAGAGTGGAAATTCGGGAAGATTGTGCCGAATGTTGTCAAACTTATAACTTGAAGGAAAATGACACAATTATCCTGAAGATGGACTCCTTGCAGAACCGCTGGATAGATCTGACAATTGAAAGATTTTAAAGCCTGTGGGTGATTGGGATCCTAAAATTTACATTCATCATATTTTGAATTCATGAAGTGTATTGTTAATATTATAGTGTCTATGTTATTATGAAGCGACTAAGTTTGTATGTATAAGCTTCATAAAAAATTTGCTGGTCTCTCTGAGTATAGAGAACTTCATGGATTGAATGGTCTAGTGCCTGCTGTTGTTGATCTTTTCATTACGACATTATGCAAAACTTTGTTACCTATTTATAGTTTACATATTCAACATATATTGGAAAAATTGATTCAGTAGTAATTGGATAAAATATAGTGAATACACCATTCATTATATTCAAAAAAACTTAGTGTTTCCGTAAACAGTGACATTGAGAACAGTTATTATTATAAAATATATAGTTAAACTTACTCTACAATAAATAAACTAATCATAAGTAAACTGTTCGAGTTGAGTCACAAGAACCTGAAAAATATGGTAAGTGAACGAACATATTAACCCACTCGAAGACAACTTATTAACTAATAATTTGGTAATGCGTATAATGTTAATACAACTCCCTGTGTTTTAAAATAACAAAATTATATTGTTATGTAGATTCAAGCAAATATCTATAAATTGATGCTATTTTGATATACCTTAATAATATATGATGTTCAAAAGACAATAAAGAACCAGTAAGACATAATACAAAAAAAAATTAGTAAGACATAGTTGATATAATAATATATTCAAATATACTTAAGCAATAAAGAACTAGTTCTACAAAAACGCGATATCAAGGAATAATGGTCGAAAATACAACATAAAGATGAAAACTTACAGCAGATAATACTGAATCGAAAATATGTGAAATAGGGTCTTCAATAGAAGCCACATTTGAAGCCGAAACAGTAGCACGCTAATTATACATGTTTTGATAGAAAGGACAATATCATTGTTACACATAATACTAAAAAAAGTGAATAAACACTTACTAAAAAATAACTTGGAAGTCCATAGAGGAAACTAAACTGACCGTATTCAAAATATGATTCTCAACACGTTAAATCAGCTTTAACATAAACTCATGTGTAAAAACTTTGAAAACATTATACGGAGGGCACTCTCAACGGGCTGAGGATTAACCATGAATACCAATTTTTTTCCTATCAATTTGTACAAAAAATTGGATGCATCCAAGTGAAATTGTTCATTCTGATAATAGAAGAATAGAGAAATCAGTATCTGTATATACAGAGAAAAAAAAGAATAGAATATCAAACCCACAAAATCAAAAACACAAAAAGAGAACAAAATAAAGAGTAGTAACGATACACATGACGTATTTTTAAGATACAAATTAAGGAAACCATCAATTGATAACACACCAGAGAGAATTTTACAAAATTTTTCACTTTTGACTACAACAGTTTTATAAAGATATATCATTTAACAGGTAGAAATATAAGAGATAAAGAGTTCCAGTCTAAAGCACATGATAAAAAAAAAAGAGGCAGAACAACAATATTAATTTATTCAATTAAATCCCCAATAAGAAATACATCATCAATAATTCAAAGATTAGAAACTAACTTAGCATCATACATGAAATTAAAATAAATATCTTGTTTTCTAATAAAGTTAAGAATGTGACCTGCAAGACATAAAAATATTTTTAAAATAAAAATACCACTAACAAAGAAAAACACACACACACGCACACACACACAACCAACTCCTAAATACATTACCGATTCCGAGAGAAACAACTCAATCATCAATTTTAGATTACAAACAATAAATAACTAAATGTTAAACATATCCAAATAAAATTCAAGTGGTGTATAATAACACAGCTAACGATAAACTCCTTACTAATTTTATTTCAATATTAATTGTAAAAAATACAGATTTTCAGTATTACTTATAGCACCATATGAAATAAATGAGTTTTTATCAAACCCACATCTAAATAGTTCACAATTTTTAGATAAATTATATGCATCAATGTAACAAATAAATAATAAATTAATCTCATTTAGAAGTAATTCGTGAAGAAGCTAACCAAGATAAAGGAGCCATCATCTCTTAAAACCTCAGAACATTTTCGCCTCATTAAGTGTTGCACATCTCCATCATGGAGAATTAATGCATTGCAACCACCAGCGTGATTAACAAAAACTTTTACTTTGTATCTACAATAACAAAATAATAGTAAAAATATTTTAAAATAATCCAAAAGTCCTAAACTAACCCAAAAATCTATTAATTAAATAATATATAAATAGAAATGAACATAGTTCAAAAGATAACCTTAAAACTCCATCAAAACAATGTGTCAAGCAAAGGTGACAAAAGAGCTTAGATTGGTCTACATCTATTTTTTCACCACACAAACAAACTGAGAATCATCAATTCCTATCATTAGAGATAGATGTAATTGTACCAGCTAACAGAACACAAGGATCCTACAATTTGTTGAATTTTATTATCCAAAAGAAACAAAAGAAACATGAGAATGAAAGAATGTAACTCCTTTGTCTTAGTAAGCAAGGAAAACCAAAGATTAGAAAGCAAGGAGTTTCAACAAAAGTACAAAAGAAGAATCTAGACCTACAGCATCTATCATAGGGATGGCAATACCACCCGAACCCACGGGTAGTCACCCCGCCCCTACCCGTTCGGAGCAGGTAATTACCTGCCCTGCACTGGGCGGGTTCTTGGGAGGGGCGGGGCGGGGTCGGGTTTAGGTAATACCTGCCCCTACCCGCCCCGCTATATATATATAATATATATAATTTTAATATATAATATGTATAATATATGTAAAATAATTAGTAAATAATTAATAATATTATATCATATTTAAATTTTTAATTTAATTTATATTATGTATGTGATGATGGTTATATAAATTTTGAAATTTAATTTTATTTATTGAATTTTAATAATTATAGGGGCGGGGCGGGTTAGAGTTCAACGTTTTACTATGCGCGGGTAGAACTGGGGTGGGTTCTATGCGGGTTGTTGTACGGCGGTGCGGAGTCGGGTAGAGCAAAAATCCGCCCCTACCCGCCCCGTTGCCATCCCTAATGTATCCAAGATCCTTCCGAAGAACAAAGCAATGTTTGCACCATCCATGTAAAATGTTCCTCTCTCTCTAACTTCTAACCGTCTCTCTTAACACAAAAAGAAACCAAAAAAAATTCATGTTTTATTAATTATTCTAATACAATATTTTATACTAAGAGAAAAAATCGTTGATCTATTCTTCAGTGCTGAGAACGCAATTAGCAACATCATAAAATTGGATAGCGGTGCATGCAGATAGAAATGATGCCAACAGGTAAAAATCTGAATCCTGATTGATACTTGATTTGCATGTGTATAAAAAGAAAGCTAACTTCGTAGAGATATTGACAAACAAAAATTATTTTAAGTAATTAAAAATAAATACCCATCAAAAGAATAGTTGATATTTAACCCAACTAAAAAAAATAATTCTGAATAATTTCATTATTTTAGTAATTTTTATATAACTTTTTATGTAATTGTTTTGAAAATAAATTCTTCAGAATCAAATAAAAGATATATTAGCATAAGATTCATGAAATAACTGTACTCATTAATAAGTTATTATGTACCAAAAGTTTTCTTAATTTTTTAATCTCATTAATTATAATTATTGTTTAGATAACCATTTTTGATATGTCATATTTTATCAAGCTTGGCTTGGGTTGAAGTAACTTATGTCATTGGCTAACTATAGATTTTTCAGTTCAGATTTCTTTACCACTCTATTCATTTATCACAGGAACTGAAATTAACTATGGTTTCTACAATTTGTATATGGCTTCAAAATAATCATCGGACAATCATATTCCATTAATGATGTTTGTAGTCTATATGTTACTATCATAGCCAGCATTTTTTGTTTTTTTGTTTTTTGTTCTTATACAGCTTAAATATATCAATGAAAGATGACTATTTACTTAAGTCAGCACGGGCCCATTTCTTACAATGCAAATAATCGAAGTCTTACTAACTTATGATGGTGCTGTTATATGCTCTCAGAAGGTTTATGGCAACCCAAGAATATTGGATCAAAGGAGAAGAAGCAACTCTTAGGTTTCGACTATACGACGGGCAGGTAATCAAATATATGTAATATTATGTCATGTATCGTAAATAGCATGTGAGTTGCAGCATTTAATTTGAACTGTAACATGTAATATAGGGAGACAGAGCTCTACCACCGTGTTTTGAAGTAATTTATGGTCACGAATTAGGGTCCTCATTCTTTGCAATCGATGAGTGGAATAATTGCTTAGTGTTGGATATAGAAAGTAAAAATAAACAGAAAGCCAAAACTAAGGGTTCATTCGAGCTTATTAGGGATTTTTATTTTGTCGGGAGAGGGAATACTATACAGTTTACCTATGCGGGTTTTGGGATATTTTTCATTTCACTTTTCAATGAAATGAACCAACCAATTAAAATTTTTTCTGATAAAAACTTTTATGTGGGGGACCGATTGGACCAAAATACACTGCACAATGTAAAAAGAGCATTTCATCTAGATTACAGCAACAATAGCGACGCCTCCTCACCTAATGTTATGATACTGTCTGGATCTGAACCATTAGAGCTTTAAGACTCATCAGATGAGGATGAGGATTCAACAATGGAGGGTAATAATCCTAACAATCCAATAATTATGTGTCATGAAAACAATTCAACCATTGAGTTGAGCGAAGACAGTTCTAAAAGAGAAGAAATACATGACAATAGATAATGTGACACTTAATTTATGTATTTATCCATAAATTTTATTTCTAGATAACATTGAGATAAATTTTAGGATGGAGACTAACAATTTAAACTATCCTCAAGCAGGTACAATCCACAGGTTTCCTATAGGAAGACATTGACACTTGCTGGCGTGACCGGAAGTAGATTGGTAAGTTGATTCTAAATAATTTATATCAATTTTATGCAAATACGTCAAATTCTGATTATCCATTTATGATACATAACCTTTATAATTTCTCCCAAAACACGAACAATGCTTCATTTTTTGCAGTACTTGGGTGCTAGTTTTGCTGCACATCTCACTCCATTTGGACATGGTTCAATTTGGCAAATCGCTGGTCCATCATCTAGCAGAGGCAACAACGTCTTTTTTTTTATCTACTCAAAAGTCAAGGAAGAAACACAGAGTGAAAATTCGAGGTGGATTGGACCGAATGTTGTCAAACTTATAACTTGAAAGAAAATGACACCATTATCCTGAAGATGGACTCCTTGCAGAATCGCCGGTTAAATCTGACAATTGAAAGATTTTAAAGCCTGTGGGTGATTGGGATCCTAAAATTTACATTTACCATATTTTAAACTCATGAAGTGTATTGTTAATATTATAGTGTTTTCAATGTCTATGTTATTATGAAGTGACTAAGTTTGTATGTATAAGCTTCATAAAAAAATTGCTGGTCTTTCTGAGTATAGAGAACTTTATGGATTGAATGGTCTAGTGCTTGCTGCTGCTGATCTTTTCATTATGACATGATGCAAAACTTTGTTACCTATTTACAGTTTACTTATTCAACATATATTCAAAAATGGATTCAGTAGTAATTGGGTAAAATATAGTGAATACACCATTCATTATATTCAAAAAAATTTAGTGTTTCCATAAACAGTGACAATAAGAACATAGTTATTATTATAAAATATATAGTTAAACTCACTCTACAGTAAATAAACTAATCATAAGTAAACTATTCAAGTTGAGTCACAAGAACCTGACAAATATGGTAAGTCAATGAACATATTAACCCACTCGAAGACAACTTATTAACCATAATTTGGTTATGCGTTTAATGTTAATACAACTCCTTGTGTTTTAAAATAACAAAATTATATTGTTATGTAGATTCAAGAAAATATCTCTAAATTGATGTTATTCTGATATACCTTAATAATATATGATGTTTTATAATATTTTAAAATAATCCAAAAGTCCTAAACTAACACGAAAATCAACTAATTAAACAATATATAAATAGAAATGAACATAGTTCAAAAGATAACCTCAAAACTCCATCAGAACAATGTGTCAAGCAAAGGTGACAAAAGAGCTTAGATTGGTCTGCATCTATTTTTTCACCACACAAACAAACTGAGTACCATTAATTCCTATCATTAGAGATAGATGTAATTGTACCAGCCAACAGAACACAAGGATCCTACAATTTGTTAAATTTTATGATCCAAAAGAAACAAAAGAAACATGAGAATGAAAGAATGTAACTCCTTTGTCTTAGTAAGCAAGGAAAACCAAAGATTAGAAAGCAAGGAGTTTCAGCAAAAGTACAAAAGAAGAATCTAGACCAGCAGCATCTATCCAAGATCCTTCTGAAGAACAAAGCAAGGTTTGCACCATCCATGTGAAATCTTTCTCTCTCTCTCTCTAACTTCTAACCGTCTCTCTTAACACAAAAAGAAAAAAAAATTCCTGTTTTATTAATTATTCTAATACAATATTTTGTACTAAGAGAAAAAATCGTTGGTCTATTCTTCAGTGCTGAGAACGCAATTAACAACATCATAAAATTGGATGGCGGTGCATGCAGATAGAAATGATGCCAACAGGTAAAAATCTGAATCCTGATTGATACTTGATTTGCATGTGTATAAAAAATTGAACATCAAGTAACACTCAGTTGGTACATGACATAGAAACTTATTATTCTAGATTAGTAAAATTGCGAGTCCTCTTACCCGACATTTTGGAACAAATCCTTCAAATTAAATGGCCAAACTCTATTTTGAGATCAGTATAACAAGAAAGCTAACTTCGTAGAAATATTGACAAATAAAAATTATTTTAAGTAATTAAAAATAAATACTCATCAAAAGAATAGTTGATATTTAACCCAACTCAACAAAAAGCAATTCTTAATAATTTCATTATTTTAGTAGTTTTTATATAACTTTTTATGTAGTTATTTTGAAAATAAATTCTTTGGCATCAAATAAAAGATATAATAGCATAAGATTCATGAAATAACTGTACCCATTAATAAGTTATTATGTACCAAAAGTTTTCTTAATTTTTTAATCTCGTTAATTATAATTATTGTTTAGATAACCATTTTTGATATGTCACATTTTATCAAGCTTGGCTTGGGTTGAAGTAACTTATGTCATTGGCTAACTGTAGATTTTTCAATTCAGATTTCTTTACCACTCTATTCATTTATCACGGGAACTGAAATTAACTATGGTTTCTACAATTTGTATATAGTTTCAAAATAATCACCGGACAATCATATTCCATTAATGATGTTTGTAGTCTATGTCTTACTATCATAGCCAGCATTTTTTTTTGTTCCTATACAGCTTAAATATATCAATGAAAGATGACTATTTACTTAAGTCAGCACAGGTCCATTTCTTACAATGCAAATAATCGAAGTCTTACTAACTTATGATGGTGCTGTTATATGCTCTTAGGAGGTTTATGACAACCCAAGAACACTGGATCAAAGGAAAAGAAGCAATTTTGAGGTTTCGACTATACGACGAGCAGGTAATCAAATATATGTAATATTATGTCATGTATCGTAAATAGCATGTGAGTTGCAGCATTTAATTTGAACTGTAACATGCAATATAGGGAGACAGAGCTCTACCACCGTGTTTTGAAGCAATTTATAGTCACGAATTAGGGTTCTCATGCTACGCAATTGATGAGTGGGATAATTGCTTAGTGTTGGATATAGAAAGTAAAAATAAACAGAAGGCCATAACTAAGGGTTCATTCGAGCTGATTAGGGATTTTTATTTTGTCAGGAGAGGGAATACTATACATTTTACCTATGCGGGTTTTGGAATATTTTTTATTTCACTTTTCAATGAAATGAACCAACCAATTAAAATTTTTCCTAATAAAAACTTTTATGTGGGGGACCGATTGGACCAAAATACACTGCACAATGTAAAAAAAAGCATTTCATCTAGATTACTGCAGCAATAGTGACGCCTCCTCACCTGATGTTATGATACTGTCAGGGTCTGAACCATCAGAGCTTCAAGACTCATCAGATGAGGTTGAGGATTCAACAATGGAGGGTAATAACCCTAACAATCCAATAATTATGTGTGATGAAAGCAATTCAACTATTGAGTTGAGCGAAGACAGTTCTGAAAGAGAAGAAATACCTGACAATAGGTAATGTGACACTTAATTTATGTATTTATCCATAAATTTTATATCTAAATAAAATTGAGATAAATTTTAGGATGGAGACTAACAATTTAAACTATCCTCAAGCAGGTACAATCCACAAGTTTCCTATAGGAAGACATTGACACGTGAGTAGATTGGTAAGTTGATTCTAAATAATTCATATCAACTTTATGCAAATACATCAAATTCTGATTATCCATTTACGATACATAACCTTAATAATTTCTCCCAAACCACTAACAATGCTTCATTTTTTGCTGTACTTGGGTGCTAGTTTTGCTGCACATCTCACTCCATTTGGACATGGTTCAATTTGGCAAATCGCTGGTCCATCATCTAGCGGAGGCAACAACGTCTTTTTTTTCCCATCTACTCAAAAGTCAAGGAAGAAACACATAGTGGAAATTCGGGGTGGATTGGGCCAAATGTTATCAAACTTATAACTTGAAGGAAAATGACACCATTATCTTGAAGATGGACTCCTTGCAGAACCGCCGGATAGATCTGACAATTGAAAGATTTTAAAGCCTGTGGGTGATTGGGATCCTAAAATTTACATTCACCATATTTTGAACTTATGAAGTGTATTATTAATATTATAGTGTTTTCAATGTCTATGTTATTATGAAGTGACTAAGTTTGTATGTATAAGCTTCATAAAAAATTTGCTGGTCTTTCTGAGTATAGAGAATTTCATGGATTGAATGGTCTAGCGCCTGCTGTTGCTGATCTTTTCATTATGACATGATGCAAAATTTTGTTACCTATTTACAGTTTACATATTCAACATATATTGAAAAAATGGATTCAGCAATAATTGGGTAAAATATAGTGAATACACCATTTGTTATATTTAAAAAAACTTAGTGTTTTCGTAAACAGTAACAATGAGAACAGAGTTATTATTATAAAATATATAGTTAAACTTACTCTACAGTAAATAAACTAATCATAAGTAAACTATTCAAGTTGAGTTACAAGAGCCTGAAAAATATGGTAAGTAAACGAACTTATTAACCTACTCGATGACAACTTATTAACTAATAATTTGGGCATGCATATAATGTTAATACAACTCCTTGTGTTTTAAAATAACAAAATTATATTTTTATGTAGATTCAAGCAAATATCTATAAATTGATGCTATTTTGATATACCTTAATAATATATGATGTCCTAATTTTTTTTTTGTTAAAAATTGTTATTTATAATTTTGTGTCATCAATGTCAAAATTGTGTATTCAGAAAATTGCGTATTTCACTCTCAAATTGACATGAGAGAAGGTAATAAAATCCAAATATTTTTTAAATTACTTTATCTAATAAAAAAATAAACAATCGAATAGAAAATCATGACTGATTTTGTGGTGTACACATAGCCTTGTCATCATTTTAAGTATATGCGTTATTAGCAGCACTAACAAAAGAAGATAAACGCATGGACCAAAAGAGGAAATTATTAATGTTATGATACAATTGAGAAGTGTCTTAAAATTATTGCTAACACAAACATATAGAACTGGTAACATTTTAGAAAACTCACAACACATAGAAATGATTGGTTCGGTGTCACAATATCAATGCTAAAATGATCAAAGATTAGTGCACATTTCCATTTAATTCCTAACAACAGTTCTTTATAACATCATGGGTAATACTCATGTTAAACTAAGGTAACAATGAATATTTATAATCCAAAAAGTAAAAAATAATTTAACAAAAGAAGAGCTGCCAGCCGGAACATTTATTGCAATAAGAGTTAATATTTTCAGACCCTTTGAAAATCTCTGAGTGAACTCTATCTCCACCTAAGTCCTCACCAGAGGCTTCTGCTGCTACTCGTATAATATCTTCAATAAGTGCGAAGTTCCCCAATATATCAACATGAGCACCACTTTGGGTTCCCTTTCCTCCGAGAAGATTAGCCGGAACAGCGTGTTCATACTCCCTTATGAATGTTCGGATGCCTGAAGGATTAATTAAAGCGGGTTTTTCCCCGCCAACCTTTTGCACACATGAAATCAGCGCTTAAAACAGGAACGGTTTCATCCCCATTTGCACTATAAACTCCATCTTTTAAAGAAGGGTCCTCATCTCCACCATTTGCTGATGTGTCAATCTGAAACAGAATGTAACATTCCGATTGGAAAGTTGACTTATAAACATAGGCTCTTTACATTGGGATCCCGACCACATTCATAGAGTAAATCTCCATATCTGGAGTATGTGGTAATCTGTAGCAGCAGGACAAAAATATAACACAAACCACAAAGAGAAGTAGTATGAATAAACAACGAATTTTACAAGACAGCAGGATATGACATTATAGAAGATAGCAAAAGCAAGAATCTATCAATGCCCCAACCAAGGTAATAAAATGATCAATTACGTAGTAGCTAAGTTCCAACAATAGTCAGATTCAAGAATATCATCACTCAAGAGACAGATACAGAAATATTTTCATCCGTTAATACCATTCATATAGAAGTGAATCACATTAGTTTTGCAAAGAAATAACATAACGCTCGATTTAACTTTTTAAGTGAACACAAATTCAAATAAATAACTACTGGTGACAAAAAAGATAAAGAATAACATGAGTATAGAAGACAAATAGCAGATATCCACCCAAATTTTTTTTATTATTTAATTGCATAAAATTATATCATTTAAGATTGAGGAAAATAAGTTTCAAGATAAAAAAAACATGCCATTCATAATAAAAAGATTAAAAACTGATATAGTATCAACAGTCAAAATAAAATAAATATCTAGAAAAGATAAAAACTTAAAAAAATAGGGGCCTTTCTAACCAATAGGCATGCGAAAAAATACAGATAAGAAACATGGCTGAATTCAGATATAGCACAAGAATAAACTCACAAACTACATACATTTAGATGTCAACACTATTAATATTTCAATAATTCAATATTTATTTGATAGTATAATACCAGAAATTTCAGATTGAAACAACTAAAGTAACATTATAGGCTCTGTTAATTCAGAATTTAAATTCGATGCAAAGTTATTTCTAATTTCTTTACACAAAATGCTATTATTATAAACAAAGTAGCTAAATTTTCCTTAAAAAAAAACATCACCTTCATGGACTAAGTTTTAAATTCCAAAATATTCTTCATCTTTTTGTTTAATGACTAAGGCAAATCAAAGATAAGAAAGGAAGGAGTTTCAGAAGGCGTACAAAAGAAGAATTATACCAGTAGCATCTATCCCAAGATCCTTCCGAAGAACAAAGCAAAGTTTGAACCACCCAAGTGAAATGTTCCTATCTCTCTGAATTCTAACTGTATCTCTTAAACAATGGCACACAAAGCATCCATAACCCAGATAGATTCCCAATTTCAAAAGCCCCATATCAACGCACTGAAACACATATCAATAAATTAATTCAATGAGATAAGAATTAAAATAAATAAATGAAGAAAATAGGTAAGGAAGGGTTACTTTGCGATTTTTCCAAGGCGGGTGTAGGCTTCGAGCACATTGATAAATCAAGAGCTCATGTGCTTATACCGGTAACTTTTAAAAGAAAATAAATAAATAAAAAAAGTAAAGCAAAGTATGATGTATAAATTTTAAAAAATCAATAGAAGAACACTCATAATTCATAATATCAGATTTCTACGAAAAAAGAAATTACACAAATATAATAAAGAAAAAAAAACCTTTAACCATATATAAAAGAGATAGTTTTCTAATAATAATGTTTATTTAACTCATTTTGTGCACTGTAATAAACTTCCTTATTCCCAAATTGATTCCGGAACTTATAGTTATATACTTTAAATACTAAAACTAATTTTAGACTTTATACTTCTATTATTGCTGTAGCTTTTTCTAACAACAAATTGAAAAAAATAAAGGAAGACCCAATAGAGAAAGGGTCCCAATGAATGAATACATCATTAGAAAACTTAAATCAATCTAATGCCTACTAACTTGTCGAAGCTATTGGATCACCTCACAATTGCCATCATGAAAGCGAAAAGACAGCGCCATGACCATAAATCCAGCTTTTCAATTTGACCCATATTCCAATCAGCAATCACTCCCACAAATCATCCCTCTCCCTAAACCATACCCTAAATCAAGTGTGTATGAGTATTAATAGCTCAATAGTTCAGTGTACATTATAGAAAATTGAGTATTAAAATCAACGAAAAATTACAAAACTCATATTTAAAACACGCGAACCCTAGTGGGAAATTAGGAACACAATTGCAAACCCTAATAAAATCACTGCATAATGAAAACGAAGAACCTAACAGAAAATCGAAAAAAATCTCTCTTCATGAAGACAGAGTTCAGAAAAAGAATCAAAATTATTCAAAGCTACTATGAATTACATATTAGAAAACCAAATTCAATCTGATGCCTACAATTTCTAAGATATTCGGAGAGCAATTGAAGTGTTTTCATATGGATTGTATATAGCTCTTATTATGTGTCTCACTTTCATTGTATTTTTTTTCCACATGCTTCTGTTTTAGTTGCTGCTAGAACAAAAAAATTAGCCACGTTTTAACTAACAAAGCTAAAAGAAGTATGCATTTATGTACAACAAAGGTATATTTCTTTAATCTCCAAAGAAAAATTAATCAATTAGGAGCAGAGTCTATAACACTTATAAGTTAAAAATTTTATTAAAAGTTGTTCCAGGGTTCATGATCATCCAAAGATCTTATTTATAATGGTAAGAGAATATTATTCATCAAATTCTTCTCATCTTCGGAAGATAAATAAATTTTAACTGAATATATTCTCTGAGAAAGAAACACAATGATTCTTACCTTAACACGCTAAACACGTTCTTCCTGTTGTTGCACTCTCTTCAGTTTATCCTCTTGTTTCTCCTTTCCATATAACAGAAAATCGAAAAACAATCTCTCTTCATACAGATGGAGTTTAAAAAATTAATTAAAATTGTTCAAAACTGCTATGAATTACATATTAGAAATCCAAATTCAATCTAATGCCTACAATTTCTAGGATACATGAGAAATCCTAAATCAAGATAAACCCAACTAACCTCTGAGATCTAATCGAAGATCTTCACTGCCTACATCATTAGATCTGAGAATCAGAAGTAAGAGAGAAATCGAACTTGTAAAACTAAATATCTTTTGGTTACTCCGCCAAATTTCTCCCAAAAATCGGTTCTCATCTATCTAAACCCTAACCTAATAGCACGGTAGAGCATTAGCAGAAACAGGTGTCAAATAATAACATTTATTCTCATTTCATATACCAACAGATCAGAGTATACATAATAGTAATTAACATTTATTTGAAACAATATCAACAAATTCCTAAAAAACACGATGGCTAAATATCTGATATCTAACCTATTCTACTGAGCGAACATTTGGAATTAAAGAACCTCTGCTGTGTTCGGCCCACTTTTTCAGCGCTTCATCCGAGGTCTCCCATTTCAGTCGGGAACTGGCCATAATGGTTTCCTCCATGGCCTCCACAATGCCTCCGGAAACTGGTAGTATGCAAAAAATGATCGACAAACAGAGAACTGGGTTTGAGAGTGAGAGTGACACTGTGAGAGAGAAATTGAAAAAATGAGAGAGAAAGAGAGTGTCACACAAAGAAGAGAGAAGGATCGAGGTTATAGCACCGAGAGAAATGATCCAGGCCAGAAGGAGAGAATAGCCAATCCAGGAAAGAACGACGGAAATTAGGGGATTAGAGTTTTCAAGAGAGATAGATAGGAGAGGGATATCGTCAAACAAAAGATAGAGAATGGAGAAAGAAAATGAAGGCGAGAACGAAACGCTTTTGAGTTACTCCGTTTTCAATTTTTTATTACAAATTAATGTGAGAGTGACGCGTGGCTTCAGAAGCCATGATCATTATACAAGTAATTGATATGTTATATACTTTTATAAAAATATGTTTTAAATGAACATTAAATAAAATACTTCTTACAAAATACAAAATATTCTTAACTACGTACTAAGATAAGATCATTAATTAATAATTTAATTTTTTTTACATAAAATTAGTTTTATTTTAAATTAGAGAAAACTCCACTCATCTAAGAGATGCTAAAATAACACTTTTCTCCCCTTTATTTGTAATATATACACTCTCCTCCTTTATAATTTTTAAAAAACCTCTTATTTAATCAATTTTTAATTTTTTTTGTGTTAACTAATTGTTAACTTTATCCATTTTTTAAAAAAAATTAGTTTTACAAAAATACTCTTTAGCAAAAATTTTATTTTTTATTAAATTTTATTTACTAAAATAACCTTTACCAAATTATTTTTTTACTGATTAAATTATATTTTTACCAAAATATTCTTTTAAAATTTTGGGTAAAAAACGTGATTAAGCCATGGGAGAAGAAATTTTACGGAAATCAGCCAAACTGAATTCGTAGACGCCATTCAACCAGAAGCAAATTTTTATATAATTCGAATCTATACGATTCGAATTATAATTCCATGCAGTTCGAGGTGATTAAATTCGAATTATAGGCATGCAGGATCTACAAGTAGTTCGAAACAACTTGTTTCGAATTAGGAAAGAAGAATTCGAATTAAGTAAATTCGAATTACTAAGAAAGGACAAGCTATACATAATTCGAAACATAATGCTTCGAATTACTAAGGAATGGTAATTCGAATTGAATAGATTCGAATTATACATATATAGTGCGAATGTAGTTGATTCGAATTACTGTGAACCGGAGCTCTATATATATGCTGTGAACTCACGTTGCTCTCATCAAAGAGGTGAGATGGCTAGTGAGGATAGTTTTCTAGTGCTTGTACATCACAGAGGATCGATTAAGAAAAAAACTCGGTCTGGCATAAAGTTCACTGATAAGGATCCTCTATGTATTATTGTGAGGCCAACGACCAACTACGATGCTCTCGTTAGCTCTGTGCTGGAGAAGCTTGGTCTGGAAGGAGTGAAAAGAGTTAAGAAGTTTTACTATCGCATCCCAACCACGGTGCTCCATATACGGTGAAGTATGATTGTTTCACGATCGGGAGTGATGAGGACTTGCAGGTTATGTATCTTTGTCGTAGGCAGTTTTCCGAGGTGAGGACACCAGAGCTGTTGGCAAAGTTGGTTGATGTGGTATCCAGCTCGGGTGGTTCGAACCGGAATGCCAACACTATAGCCACGGTGGCCGGCTCGAGCTCGAGACCTGCGGTTGCTTCATCCTCCGTTCCTGTGTATGAGCCAGCGATACAGCCTGTCGCCTCCCCATCGTTCGCTGTTGATCTCACCGGCAATGTTGGAGACGAGGTTCGGTGTGGGGAACATCATCCGACCAAATTACGGTGTCCTACACTGGCTGGTGTTGGAGAGGGATTGTTTGATGATCCAGATGACGATGATGTCGAGCCGGATATGATCGCTGATGACAGCGGCGATGATCTTGGAGCTAGTGATCCGAGAAGGGCTACAGGTGGATCTAGGAGCTAGTGATCCGAGAAGAGCTAGCTGATGATCGCTGTTCTGGACTTTCCCCCTTGTATCGAGGCATTTCATCATTGCAAGCCGTTGGTGAGTATTGACGGCACCTATCTATATGGCAAGTATGGGGGAACGTTGCTTGTCGCGATTGCACAGGACGGGAATTCCAACATACTCCCTGTGGCATTTGCACTTGTTGAGGGTGAGAATGCTGAGTCATGGTCTTTCTTTCTCTCCCACCTCCGTCAGCACGTGACACCTCAACCGGGTCTGTTAGTTATCTCAGATAGGCATAACGGCATCAAGGCAGCGCTCGAGGCTCCCGATGGGGGATGGCTACCTCTGGCTGCATACCGAGCATTCTGCATTCGACACGTAGCAGCAAATTTTTCCCTCACCTTCAAGGGCAAAGACGCCCGGAGGCTTCTTGTGAACGCCGCATATGCGAAGACTGAAGTGGAGTTCGACTACTGGTTTGACATTCTGCGCTCTGAAAATCCGGCAATGTGTGACTGGGCGAACCGGATTGAGTATTCCATGTGGACACAATATTGTGATGAGGGTCGGAGATTCGGGCACATGACGACCAACATTTCTGAGTGTGTGAATTCAATCCTGAAGGGGGTAAGGAACCTCCCCGTGTGCTCACTGGTCAAGGCCACATATGCAAGGTTGGCGGAGCTATTTGTCCGTAAGGGGAGGGAGGCCGAGGCACAGCTGGGTACCGGTCAACAATTCAGTCAATACCTAGTAAAGTGTATCGAGCTCTCCTCTCAACACGACGTCTGTCAGGAACATCGTCGACTCGGTCCATATCAGGAACTCGGCCGGCACCCCTCTGCGTCGCCTCATCTGGAATAGGAATACCTCTCGGATCCCCCAAGTACATCTCGGGCGACAGGAACATCTTTCCGTGCCGATACCACCATGCCAAGAAATCAAGCGAGGGACCCGGGTTGGCCACGATGTCGAACTATAAAATGTGCTCCGCACGATTCTGCCAGTGAAGATGCCAGTCAGGTAAGTGCAACGGGAACCAACGGTCACCTCCTCTCCCGTCCTTCGACATCAAGAAAAATCGATGTTCAGGGCGGGATGCAGTGGGGGCTGAACGCCGCCAAACTGCGGTAACACTCTATCAACCTGATGCCACTCAACCACCGCAAAATATATCAGGGACGTCACACACCGCCATAACATCGTATGCCGAGGCTCCAAGACCTCCAGATGGACAACATAGATGACGTCGAGTGCGCTATAGGGCATCCATATGAACTGAAATAACCAAATAAAATCAATTTGACGTTTCTGTTAGACCATATAAACTGAAAGAACGACTGGATATAGATATGGGCTCAGCGTACTTACATCTCGAGGCTGTAACAAGTCGATCTTCAGGCGAGCCATCTGCACCCGTGGTCCCTTGTTGCTAATCCTAGGATTGTAACCAGACCACCTGCGTATCAAGTTAAACACGTAAATGCATTCATGAGTCATTCTAAAAGCCATGAAATTGCTTGCATAATTGAAAATAAATACAATAAGGATACATAATACAAAACAATAACGGTACCTTGAGGCAAGGGGCCAGCTAAACGCATCATACCCAGGAGGCCTAAAAGAAGGAAACCTCCAAAAGATCCAAGACTGCAGTAACTGTAAAGGCCCTGCCAACTTCACGACATGTCTGTTGGCGACTCGGCACAGGCACCGGTACAACCATGCTAGTGCCGCCGACCCCCAACTATAGCCACCCATCTCGTCAAGCCTAGCAACAAAGGGCAGCCATCTGATGTGTATACGATTGCCGGACTTGTCGGCAAACAGCTGCATGCCCAACAACATCATGATATAGGCACGGGCAAAGCGCCTAACTGTCTCCTCATCAGCCCCGTCGGGACACTCTCCAAATGTCTCCTGGAACCAGGTGCAGTTGACTGCGAATTTCTGAATTTGGTTCTCAGGAGGTAAAACACCGAGCAACTCATGGAACCACTGCCAAGCTGGCCTCCCACCCTCAATGTATAGGTGGAAGTCTGTCAGGCAACCACTGACGTAATGTCCATCCACCAGCAACCCCAGCTGGTATGCGACGTCCTGAAGCGTGATGGTGCACTCTCCGAACGACATGTGGAAGGTGTGCGTCTCAAGCCGCCACCTCTCGACGAATGCACTGACAATGGGCTCGTCTAGTCGGAACCATCTATCGTTCAGTCTCGCAAGATGGTACAAACCGGCCATCTGCAAGTACGGAACGTACCTCTCATCAAGACGCATCCCCTGCTGCCGCCTAACGCTGGATATGCAACGCCGAGGCTGGGCAGTAGATGAACCGCATAATTAGAACAGATTCACAAACCACTAACATATACAATTCATTTCATAGAGAACCAAAAAAGTAATCGTGGGATACAACATATATTAAACCAGCGACCAATATTGCATACATAAACGGCAGACAAACACCGGTTCTACAAACCACTAACAGTCACTAAAACCACTATAAAAAACCACTAACAAAAACTACTAGCCTTTACCACTATCCTAAACCGCTAACACTAACATAAACCACTATCAAAAACCATTAACAAAAACCACCGGCCTACACCACTATCCTAAACCACTAACAATAACATAAACCACTATCAAAAACCATTAACAAATACCACTATCATAAAACCACTATCATAAACTACGAACAAATATCACTATCATAAACCGCTTTCATCAACCACTACCATTAACAACAAACACTATAAACAGCGCAAAATCAGAAACCACTAACCTCGTCGTTGATCACCCTGGCGATATGAGCAACTCCATCCAACCGATAAAGCCTCCCCGGATCGTCCCCCATCGCCTGAATATGCCGCTCCGGTCTTACTCGGCCTGAATGTTGGTCGTTTTCTCTGGGATTTGGTGGGGTATGAGAATGAGAAAGTGATTCGAATGAACTTGGTTCGAACTCCTTATATAGCCGAAACCCTTATAATTCGAATCAACTTGATTCGAATTACTTATTGTTACCAAAATAACCTAATTCGAATCAATATGATTCGAACTCCATTCGTGTTCCCTTCTCCATGTAATTCGAGTTGATTTAATTCGAACTTGCCTTTGTTAATTCGAGAAAACTTGATTCGAATTACATGCGATTTGTGCTTGGGAGTAATTCGAATTGAATCAATTCGAACTATGTGTAACCCTAATTCGAACTCTTTTGATTCGAATTATATAATATTGTCTTCTGGTGGATTGATGTCTCAGATTTTCATTTGGCGGATTTCGGTAAATATGAGACACCCTTGGCTCATTTGGATTTTTTACCCTAAAATTTTTTTAATGATTACATTTTTTTTCCTAAGATATCTTTCAATAAATTTTTAATTATTAAATTGTGATTTTACTAAAATTTTTGTTAACAATTATTTTTATACTTTATTATTAATTTTTTGATGTCAATGTATATTATTTTAACATTAAATTAAAAAATCTTACCATTGTTAATATGTATAACAATTAATATTAA
>NC_029789.2:18830916-18836591 GCF_000816755.2 Arachis ipaensis
GTTCCTTAATAATTAAAATATTATTGAAGGGTATCTTAAAAAAAATTAATCATTAAAAATTTTAAAAAAAATATTAAAAAAATTAATCAATAAAAAATAATTTGTTAAACGGTATTTTGGTAAAAAAAATTTAATCACAAAAAATAAAATTTTTGTTAAAGAGTATTTTTGTAAAACATAATTTATTTTTTCTTAAAAAAGGGCAAAATTAATGTTAGTTAACACAAAATTTTAAATGGATTAAAGAGAAGATTTTTTAAAAGTTATAAGGGAGGTGGGAGGGGAGTGTACATTTTATAAATAGAGGAGAGGGGAGTAAAATTTTCTATTTAAATTATCATCAAGTTATATAATAATGTTGCATATTTTTTATAACCTATGGGTAGAGTTGGGTATCCACGGGTTAAAAACATGTAGAATTAGGATTGAGATATTCTCAACTTGCAGGTAAAATAATGTTGAGTTTATATAAAAATTTTATCCCGCGAATAGAGTTAGAGATGGATTCAAAACCCGCTCTACCCATTGTCACCCCTAGATATACCACCAAAGATCATGTCTCTCCTAATTCTCAAATGGGTTCGCCAATACGTGGATAATACTTATTATTTTAGGTCAACAATAATAATAACAAAGTCTCGTCTCAGGCCACTAGATATGATCAACTACATGAATCAAACAATCCAATAAATTCTATTATATATTATATCTACAAAGAAACTGTTTACATATAGATTTTATTTAACCATCTTATAAATGATTTTCTTAAGTCTTCCTGTGCCTTTCACTTCATGTCTATTTTTCATTTCATCCACTTTTCTGATTGAATATTCTGTGAGTCTTCTTCTCACGTATCCAAATCATGATTTTACTATCTTTTTCACAATAAATATTACTTTAACTCTTTCTCTCGCTTATATCTTCATTTTTTATTTTATTGAATAGTGTAATATTAATTCTATAATTGCAATGAGATTCGAGAGAGGTTTGAGTTGACCAGTCCCTTACGGGACTTACCCACCCACTTTCAGTGATTTGTTGGCCAGACATTGTAGTTTTCCAAACTTTTATAAGAAGACAAACAAAATCAGAGATGAATTATTAATTTTTTTTTTTTGGAAAGGAATTATTATTAGTTCTTTCTAGTCTAGCAAGCTATATCGAAAAATCAGCAAAGCAGATTTACTTCAACCGAATTTTTTTGCGTTGGGGCTTAAAGCAGGTGAAATATAATTACACTATTTTTACACAGGAAGTATAATATAATCTATTAATGTTAACACTTAACACAATGCTCATATGGCATTAGAAAACCAAGTTTGTTACACAATATTTTGAATCTAGTGAGAATAATCGACTTTGCATTACATAGGGGAAGCAGCAGCATCATCAAGAAATGGATAGTCAGTATAACCAATAACAGGATCAGATGTATAGAACGTTTGGCGATTATACTCGTTGAGAGGTGCATTAAGTGCGAATCTCTTTGGCAAATCCGGATTAGACAAGAACCAACGACCATAAGCAACAAGATCTGCCCTGTCCTCACCTATGGCTTTGTTCCCATCTTCTCTATCGTACCCTCCAGCAACTATAAAAGTGCCATTGAAGGCCTTTCTCATTGGAACCAAACTGTGAGGGCATTCACCTTTTTCTCCAACGGTTATCATTCTCGGTTCAACCATGTGACAGTAGAGAATACCATATTTGTTGAGTGCATTAACCATGTAAAGCCCCAATGCTTCAGGGTTGGAGTCTCCACAATCTAGATACTCTGCATAAGGTGATAGTCTGATTCCAACTCTTTCAGCTCCTATCTCATTCACAACTGCCTCAACAACTTCTAATGGAAATCGACAACGGTTGTCAAGGGATCCACCGTATTCATCTGTTCGGTCATTCACTTTGTCTTTCATAAACTGCGCTCAAGTAGGTAGCCGTGATCCCCATGGATCTCCACTCCATCAAAACCTAAAAAGAGTATATCCGAATAGGATTTATTTGTCTAAATAAAAATAACAGTTAATTTATATCTTATTTTTTAAAGTTCAATAACCTCAATATAATAAAAAAATTTAGAGACAAAAACATTATGCAAAATTTTTTAAAGATTTATTTGGATATATATTCACAAAATTAAAATTTCACACATGAAGATGTTTCCATGCAATTAATTAAGTTACCAGCTCGAATAGCATTTCTAGCAGCAAGTCTGAAGTCGTTGATAACTTGAGGAATTTCCTGGATGCTTAGCGGCCTTGGTTTTTGTCTTTTTGTCTAAATAAAAAAGTCCACCTCTTTATACTGGAACCATCTTTTTCTTTATTTAGTCAATGTAATTTGAAAAGTCTCTCACTTAGTTTAAAAGCTTTGATTTTCTTTCCCCACAATTGTATTAGTAGTGCATAATGCAAGCCTTGTTTTATTGTTGAATTGCACGATATTCTTGCGTAATTGTTGGGCCATATTAAGATTATTGCAAACAAATTACAAATACATAGTAGTTACATGCTATGTGCTAAATCTTGAACCTTGTGCACTATATATAAACTTGATTCTAAGCAATGACCCAAAAAATTATGTAGCATCATCGTCCTTATCGAACTACTAAACAAAAATTATGAAACATGAGTTCATTCAAGAAATGGATAATCAGTATAACCAATAACAGGATCAGAAGTGTAGAATGTTTGGCGATTGTATTTGTTGAGAGGAGCATGATCAAGTGCAAATCTCTTTGGCAAATCTGGATTAGCCAAGAACAAACGACCATATGCAACAAGATCTGTCCTGTTTTCTCTTATAGCTTTGATCCCATCTTCTCTGTCATATCCTCCAGCAACAATAAAAGTGCCATTGAAGGCTTTTCTCATCTGCACAAGGCTGTGAGGGCTTTCAACTTTTTCTCCTACAGTTTTCATTCTTGGTTCAACCATGTGACAGTAGAGAATACCATATTTGTTGAGGGCATTAACCAAATAAAGCCCCAATGCTTCTGGATTGGAGTCTCCAGATTCTGCATAATCTGCATAAGGTGATAGTCTAATTCCAACTCTTTCTGCTCCTATCTCATTCACAATAGCTTCAACAACTTCCAAAGTGAAACGACAACGATTCTCAAGCGATCCACCGTACTCATCCGTTCGATCATTCACCTTGTCTTTCATAAATTGCTCCAGTAAAAAGCCGTGAGCGCCATGGATCTCAACCCCATCAAAACCTACATTCGATAGATAAGTTCATGCTTTATAAATTCTTAGTGGATTGCAAATTTGTAATATTTTGAATAAGCTTAATTACCAGCTTCTATAGCATTCCTAGCAGCAAGTCGAAAGTCATTGATAACATGTGAAATTTCTTCTGTTCTTAGCCTCCTAGGTGGTGTGAACTGTGTGAGTGGCTTGTCCGTGGAGGATATTAACTCTTGCCCGTCTGGATGATACTCTGTTGAAAACAACATACATGAAAAATAGGCACATGCATATGGTAATAAAGTTTAATTGGTAAGGTGGAGAATAAGAATATATACCTGGATCATAAACCCTTCCAACGTGGCCAATCTGACAAAAGAAGATGCCACCTTTGGCATGGACAGCATCTACAATAGGCTTCCATGCTTGGACCTGCTCCTTAGTCCATATTGCCGGTATGTTGGGATACCTGCATAGCAACTAGCTTGTAAGATATGATATGAAAAGAAAAGTTTATTTATAGGAACAAGTTGTGGAAGGGTGTGTACCATTGAGAAGAGAGAGAGATGACAGTAGCTTCAGATATGAGAAGGCCTCCCTTGGAAGCTCTCTGAGAGTAGTACAAGGCAGCATGGGACTGAGGAACATGGTTGTAGGATCTTTGTCTGGTGAGTGGTGCCAACACCACCCTGTGGGATAAATTGAACTTGCCCATCTTATAAGGGCTAACAAGAGGATTCTCCATGGCAACCATTTGTGGGAATCAGATCAGATTGTGTTAACTGTTAAGTATTATTGAGTGAGTCAAATGAAAATTAATAAAGGGGTATTACTATTTATAGAAGGAGGATGCAACGAAGAATAAAAGAGAATCAGATATCAAAGTTTGAACTACTTTCAAGTGTGGTGTGCGGATGATGACGTCTACCATTGCGTTTGAAGCCCCAGCACCCACAATAAATAAAGGAGTTTAATAACTTTATTAAATTTTGGCCAGTAACAAATTAAAAGTGAGTAATTTTATATCATTAGATAAAATCTCACACTATAAAAAATATTATTAATGACTACTCACAGAAGTTGCTCGCGTCCTAACACTCCTTATAAATAAATATTGCCTTCATTATAGCTTGTTATAGTAGTCTCCATTCATTTATCTTATAAAGTCAAATCATACAAGATTTAAGGGAACAAAATAAATTATTAAATAATATGAGTAAGAAACAAAAATAAAAAGAAACTACTATTATTTAATGGAAAAGTGAGTGATCTCCCATCATTAAATGTAATTTCACACCATTAAAAACACTATTAATAATCAATTGATGGTTACAAAATACCAAAATTACTAGCGCTAGCATTCCTCTTATTTAATTACTTGATTTGGTCAAATAATCATAAGCTAGGACGAGGCCATCATACAGGATGCATCCACCACAACTGTCAACTGTATGATAACAATTAGCAATAGATCGTCTAGGTTCCTCCTTTTTCATTCTCAGTTTTGGATTTTCTTTTCTTTCCTTTCATCTTTTTAGTTTACCTCGCCTTCAGCTAACTAGGGTTAAACTCGCGCCATGTGCATAACTAAAATTAATTAATTTTATACATAAAAAATTATTTAATAAAATTTTTTAAATTTTAATATTAAATCTAAATTAAATTATAAAGACATTATACATTTTAGTGTTTAAAAAAATTTATCACGTAATATATATATTTAACAAACTCAAATATTATAGTGTAAGAATGAAATTTTAAGATGCAATGCAAATATGAGTATAATGTTTTATATATTGAAAATAACATCCATAAATCATGACATCTTGCTTTTTTAACATTATTATTATAACTAAATAATATTAAAAAAATACAAATTATTAAAAATAAAAGTAATATATAAATGACAAAAACAATATATAAATGATAAACACAATTAAATCTTAAATAGCAAAAGAGAACTTAAAAACATTATAAGAATTTTATACGTTATAATGTTTTAGAAGTTTATCGCCTAGCATATAGTGAATAAATGTGTAGCAAACTAAAATAAAGAATTGTGATCATCAATAAAATTTTTTAAATAATTGTGCAAAATAATAGTAATGATAGAAAAAAAAGAGTAAAAGGCATAAGAACATGTGATAGAAGATAAAAATAAAAAAAAGTTTGAATTGAATGTTAATTTATATAATAAATATGAATATATGTGAGAATAGAAATAGAAAATGAATTTGATTTTATTAATTTTATTAACATAAAATGAAATTTATTTTTTAAATAAGATATGCAATATTAGAATTTAAACCATAAACCATTGATAACTTTTTTTTTTAGAGTTACATAATTTTGTAAGGTCTCACATCGGTTGGGGAGAGGAACGAAACATGCCTTATAAGGGATAAGGGTCCTCTCCCTAGCATGACACGTTTTGACGAGTGAGTGTGGGGGGCTTCGGCTATCATCCCTATCGTCAAAGGCAAA
>NC_029789.2:18837986-18864696 GCF_000816755.2 Arachis ipaensis
TTCTAAATAAATTGATAGATAAATAAATAAATAAAATTTCATAAAATGAAATTTATTTTTTAAATAAGATATGCAATATTAGAATTTAAACCATTGATATGAATTAACTTTTTTTTTTAGAGTTACATAATTTTGTAAGGTCTCACATCGGTTGGGGAGAGGAACGAAACATGCCTTATAAGGGTGTGAATACCTCTTTCTAGCATAACGCGTTTTGACGAGTGAGTGTGGATGGTTTCGGCTATCATCCCTATCACCAAAGACAAAACTGTGAGGACTTGTGTGCCAAAACAGACAATATCGTACTAGTGAGTGGTTTGAACTGTTACAAATTTAATATGTGAATTTTGGAGATTAATGCTAGATTAATTATATAGATGTTATATTCTTTATGATATTTTTTTATGTTGTTATAGATGACATGACAAGTTTATATGAAACATAAAAGCTCATATGTTATTCATTTATTATAATTCTATTTTGGACTTTTCTTTAATATATTATTCGAACTTCAAACACTTATTTAAGTAAAGAAGTGAACTAATCACTCGATTAATTTAATTTGGTTATATAAAAAGTGTTTTTATAAGTAAAAAATTAATAAATGATATTGACATGGATGTTATGACCGTTTAGTTATTAAGTCGGTAATGATTGTTATTAAACTCATTAGGTTAGGTATAATAATTATAATTAATTTATTATAATGTCATTCTGTCAATAATTATAACACTAATATTTTAAAAGTTTAATTACTCTGTTGGTCCTTATAATTTCGTAAAATTTTCAATTAAGTCCCTATATTTTTTTTCTTTTTAATTGGGTCCCTATACTAAATTTTTTTTCAATTAAGTCCATCTTAGTAGTAATTGGCTTAATTTTATAGGGACCCAACTAAAAAAGAAATTGGTATAGGGACCTAAATAAAAGAAAAAAAAGTATAGGGACCAATTAAAAAAAAAAGAGGCCTGCTACACATACAAGTCTTTTTGGCTTACAAGTCTTACAAGTTGGTACAAGCCCAACAAAAAGCACGCATTACACTCCCACATTCAAGAGTAAATAAACGCACGTTATTCAACCACTTCCTGTTTCCAAAGCGCGCTACTCACCATGGATTATAAATGACTCTTCTTCTTCTTCCTCCATAAAAATGAGTTTCTTGCCAAATTTGAAGATAATGGAACTTCAGAAATACACCCAAACGATTACAGAAATACACTCAAACGATTACAGAAATACACCCAAAGAATTACAGAAATACACCCAAACAGTTACAGGATTTCACCCAAACGATTATAGAAATACACCCAAAGGATTACAGAAATACACCCAAAGGATTACAAAAACTACACCCAAATGATTTAAGAAATACACCCAAAATTCGTTGAAGTACACCTTATGCATAATTCAGAACTCTTTCTCTTTCTCCTCCTCATCTTCTGATGCTTCTTCTTCTTCAAAAATGATTTCAGAGCTTGATGTCAAAAAACAATGGAAATCGAGAATAACGAAGAAAGAAAACAGAGAGAAAAGCACGTAAATGAAGAAGGAGAAAGAGAAGGCAAGAAACGAAAGAAAAGAAGAAAAAGAAGAATAAGAGGAAGAAGAACGTGCAGCAAGAAGAAGAAGGTGCAGTGAAAACATGCAGTAACGGTTGAAGAAGGAGAAAGAGAAGGCAAGAAACGAAAGAAAAGAAGAAGAAGAAGAAGAAGAGGAAGAGGAAGAAGAACGTGCAGCAAGAAGAAGAAGAAGAAGGTGCAGTGAAAACGTGCAGTAATGGTTGAAGAAAGAGAAAGAGAAGGCAAGAAACGAAAGAAAAGAAGAAGAAGAAGAAGAAGAAGAGGAAGATGAAGAAAAACGTGCGCAAGAAGAAGAAGAAGGGGCACTTGTAAAGACTTGTATAAAAAAATGCTTGTATGTGGAGAATTTCTCTAAAAAAAATTGGTGCAATGACTCAATTAAAAGGAAAAAAAGTATAGCGACCTAATTGAAAATTTCGCGAAACTATAGGAACCAACAGAGTAATTAAACCTATTTTAAATATATGTAAGATTGTAAGTTAACACTTTTAAGTAAGTTAACACTAATATCAAGATTCTGCATGACTTTAAACGATGCGTTGGTGTCGAGGTGGTTGTTGCTATAGACGGTGGTGGTGAGCTGCGACGGTGAAGACAAAGGGGTGTAGTGGGGTCTGCATGGCCGGCGACGGGGCAGCAGGAAGGAGGATGCGCGGGGCTGCTGCGCTGCGATCTGACGTTGCTACGGAATTCAAGCGGGACGAGGATATGCTTCGACGGCGTCGGCGGGAGGCTGGGCGGCGTCGGAACAAACGGCGGGGAGATGCAGCGGCGCAGGGATGAGTCTGCGGCGGCGAGAAAGTTGTCGTGGACTGGAGATCACAAATGGAGAATGGGAGGTTAGCGTGATATTGGTAATAAATGTACTAATTGTGATTTGGTTTCATTGCTAATCCTTATTTTTCAAATTTTAAAATTTGAAATTAAAAATAATTAATTAATAATTTGATTTATAATTATAATTTTATTTTTCTTTTTTACTCCATTGTTCATATTATTTACAATTATCATTGTTTTCCTATGGTGGAAACTCAGGTGCAGTTGACTTCACGTGAAGTTGATAGCTGAAAGCCATTAGATGATCTGACTAATTTGACTAAATTTTTATCTAACAGCTCTCAGCTATCAAATGGCTTAAAATGACTTAAAATACCCTTTATTCTATGCAAAACAATTTTAAAAAATGGCTTAAAAAATATTAGGAATACTATAAAAGTTTGTAATATTCTAATAATTTAGGTAAATACTAGTTATAACTATTTTTTTTTATTTTTAAATTATTATTGACTATGTAGAGTATTTCTTTAATGTCCTAAGTCATTAGGACATTACAAATTTTTATAGTACTCCTAACATCTTTTAAGCCATTTTTTAAAATTATTTTGTATAGAATAAAATATTTTTTTTGTGGTATAATTTAAATAAATTTATTTAAAAATTTTATTAAAAAATATCCATGAACTATTAAAAATGGGCAAAAGAGTATTGTATGAAATTCGAATTCACAACTCATTAATATTTTAAAGAAGTCTCGTAATTAAATATTTTGTTAGCTTTTTTTAATGCATGGAATAAAATATATATATTTTAATTATTAATTTTTTTAATCAATTATTAATTTTTTAATAAAAGAATGGACAGAATTAAATCATGAGTAATTCGAATCTGGCCAATTCGAATTACTATGTGTAGCGTGTGTGATGTAATTCGAATCACAAATCAGGTTGATTCGAATTAGTGGGTGTGTGCGTGTGTGAGTAGTTCGAATCAGTGTGATTCGAATTACATGTAATTAGAGTTCGAATTAGACTGATTCGAACTATATATAAATGACTCTTGGTTGATTCATAAACCAGTTTTTGGTTTGGCGGATTTATGTAATTTTTTCCTCCCCTTAGCTTAATATAGTAATTTGCCCTAGTTTTATATTTGACTCTCATTTTAATTTCAATATGATGAGTTTGGAAAACTCTAAATTAATATCAGTGATGACTAAACATTATTAATATAATTAATTACAAATTATTAAATTAATCTTGAATTAAATGATGAACAAAATAATTTTGCAATGCAGGTTTTCTTATTGGGCTGAACAGAAAAGAAGAATTATTACAAGCTCAATACGCTTAAAACCATTCAGCCTTGATGTTAAAATTATTGTAATAATGGTGGCTGAAACAAGTATTTTATTAAATGGGCCAGCAATTGTGATACAAACCCAATTAAAAGTCTTGGTATGAGACCAAATATGCTTGGTCCGAAATTAAAAGGAAATGGGGCACAATATTGTTTTATCCATTTAACAAATGAAACCCATTCCTTCACTACAAGAAAAAGGCGTATTTGTAACAAAAAATATTGTTACAAAACGTCAAAATTTTGAAACAAAAATTTTTTGTAACAAAAAAAGGGTCCATTGCAGTAAGTCCCGTTACAAAAAGTTTTTGTAACGAAAAATGGAACTATTACAATTCAGTACCATATTTTGTAACAATTTTTTCTGATACAAAAAACCAGAAACCGTTACAAAAGTGATAACAAATTTGATTTTGAAGGTATTTTTCGTGACAGTCAATTTTTTTCCTATCAAAAAATTTTGTTACAAAATGTAACATGATTTTGTAACATTTTTTTCTTTAGTTACGAAAGCAAATTAATTATTTTGTAACTTTTTTTATTACAAATTACATGCATAATTTACTAAATTATTTTTTAAATTAACTAATATATTAACGCTTTTAATAAATAAGTTTACATGTATATAATATGCAAAAACATACATAAGTCAAATAAGATCCTTTTAGCTAAAATTGTCTTGAAACAAAATAACATTAGCTAGTGAGTACATTAATTAGTTCAACCAAAACATAAAAGTTCTAACATAAAAGTTCAACCAAAACATAAAAGTTCAACCAAAACATAAAAGTTCTAACATAGATTAGTGTCTCTATGCATCAAAACATTCTTGAGCCCTCAAGGTAGCATATGGTCACCATTTCAGCACTCCTGTAAATAAGAAAAACCGAAACAAAAAAGTTAGAAACAAGATATAACACTAATTATAATTTTTCCACTAATTTTTTCCACTAACTTACATGAATGGTGATTAATTTGCCTTCAGGGCTCCACACAGCCTGCAAATTTTTCCTTTCCTTTTGCAAAGAATGCAAATCTCTCTTGTACTTCTCCAATCTCAATCTATGCTGCACCAACATAAAATTCAATATAGTATCAAGCTTATATTCTATCCTTTAACTCCCCTCCCTATAAACTCCCATATACCGCATATTGCAGTAATTTATCCCTCAAGAAACCTAGTCCAACATTTTTCCCCCAAAAAAATAGATAAACCCAATCATAACATTACAAAAACTCTGCTCCATGACACCATGAACACAAGATCAAACATGCAAAATAACATAATGTAAACTCTAATAATGCTTTTCATGCTTTTACACTCACAAAGTTCCATACAAAGAAAGTGAGATTCATGTCAAAACACCAAATTATAGCATAAAAGATAAAGCACCATATCTCTTTTACTTTATTTGGCATTTTTAGTTCTAGCCATGTTTCAAAACATGACAAAGCATTCCCTAACCATAGCCACACCAGACTTTTTCTCCTTCAACGCTGCTCCCACAATACTCTATGAAATCTTGCATCTGAAAAAAGAGACAGTGGACAGTTTTTATGACCTCTCCACACAAAACACAATTTGAGAACTCTTCCAAAATAATATCAAGTCTAGCCAACTTTTCCCTTGTACTGAGTTTTTCATGCAAAACAAAATATATATACTAGACTTTATTCAAAATTAAAAATATGTAGATAAATTAGGGACAAGATGTGAAAGATAATATTACAAACTATCAAAAGAAAAATAACATGTTATTCTCAGTAACAATTATTTATCATAAAGCAGCATAATATAGGGACACGATGCAAAGCTTCATAGTGCACACTTAATAAAGGAAAAGAAAGCTAAGAAACACACAAGTCAACATGTTTGCAATATCAAAGTCCTTTCAGGTAAACAAATAATGTAAATCATCCCCCTCCCTCAAACAAAAGCTCTTTATCACTTGGTGCAAAGCAGCCAAAGTGGGATGGTTGACAGAAACATAAATGAGAATGAAAATAAGAATAAGATGAACCACAAAATTTGATTCTTCTCATATTTTTACAGAATCATACTATAAAGTTTCATAAGACAGATTTGACATGTGATGACAACAAAATCGATCATCTCACAATTATAACAATATATAATATATGCTGATTACTTATCCAGTAACTTAATAATAAATTTGAAATTTAAGATCATCTTTAGAGTTAGGACAAAAGAAAAAGAAAAACTTTGACAACAAGATAATAGCTCACTTCCTACACGAACAGATGCACTAGGCCAAATTTGATCAAGCTAAACACAACACTGAATAATTAAATAAACACAATACTGAATAAACACAACAAGAACAATTTCATAATTAAATAAAAAATACAACATGTGAACAACAAGAACAGTTCCATAATTACTGTACAACAAAATAATCTAAATTACTCATAACAGAAAAACCTAAAAAAAATCATTACTCATAATAATAACAGTTCAATAATATTCAATAATGTTCACTATTCATCATCAGTAATAAACTCATTCTTCAGAATGGCATGAATTAGAGCTTGCAGCCAAAAAGTTCAGAAGAAATCAAAGTTATGGTCTTTAAATCACAAAAGAAATTTCATCCCCAAAAATTAAAAATAATAAAAAACTTGATATTAAAATGGAAAAGGAAGGGTTATTGGGGTTTACACACTCAAAGGTTGCTTCTCCCTGCTGGCGCAGAGATGGCATCACAGCTTCGGCGACGGCGGTTGGGCGGTGGCGGAGCCTCGGCGACAACGGTCTCATCCTTCGTGGTACGGTTTCTCTATCACGGTGTCTCCTCTCTCAACGGCGCTCTCTCCCCTGGCTCGGCAAGACAGCGGCGAAACGGAAAACTCCTTACATGCGGCAGTCTGGCGACTTGAACAGCGACGATGGTGGCTGGGCGCGACGACGACTCCTCTAACAGCAGGCTCGCGACAGGCACGACGCGCTCTCTCTCTCTCTCTCTCCTTGGCACTTGCCCGACGGCGCCTTCTCTCCTCTGGGTGTGACACGACGGCGCGGCGACAGTGATGTCCGCCGGCGTCGTCCTCCCCTCCTTCCCCCTCTCCTTCTCTTCTTTCTCTTTCCCAGTTTCCCTATTTCTGTTTTCCTTTATCTTACTTTCCTTTTCGCTAGGCAAATGTGTTTTGGGAAGGGGGGTTGGCGGCTAGGTTTAGGGGGTGGAGTGAGAGAGAGTTGTATTAGGGTTAATGTTTAGATAATTTAAGTATTTTTAATAAAAATGGGGGTAGTATAGTAATTAAAAATTAATTTTAATTTAATAATAATCCAAAATATTTAGAGCTTTTGAGACAAATAGATATTTTGTTACAAAATATTTTAAATTATTGCAACAATATAATCTTTTGTTACAAAACATTATAACAATTTGCAACAAAACAACGATTCGATACGAAAGTCAACATAATTTGTAACAAAAAGAATCACGTTGTTACAAAATATTGAAATGTTTTGTAACAATTTTTTTTGTTGTCACAAAATATTCTTATTTTGTAACAATAACTAATTATTGTTACAAAAAATCATAATTTGTAACAATTTTAAATTTGATACAAATTTTTTGTTACAAATGTTTCATTTTCTTGTAGTGCTTTGATTATGTTGCTGCATGCTCCAACGGATATCACTTTTATCCTTTGATGGAATCCAAATTTTATTAATTGGAGTTATTGCAGACCTTGGAAACATGAGAGAGAGTTGGTCTTTGATTTGATGGACATCATTAAGCTACACGTTGCTCAGCAAAGGGAGTGGAAAATCAATTTAACATTATACTTTGCTTCATTAATTATTGTTCACAACTTCTCTCTCTCTCACTTTTTTCTTTCCTTCGGTCATATCACAGGAAACTATGGAAGCTAAGTTAAGCTACCAAAAGAAAGAAGGAGCTACATGCATCAAGACCATCAAGCTGATGGCAAGAAAACATAAAAAATGTAGTGGCTAAGATCTTTAACCATGAAAGGAAAGATATGGTGATGAGATCTCAGCTTCTCAATACCAAAAATAGATGATGAAGATTTCGGCCAGCAAGGAGAAGATCTTTGGGATGGCTTGTCTCTGCTTTTGGGTTCACTCATCATAGAAGGTAGCTAGGGTGGCTACGTGAGGGAGGAAGCAAAAGTGGAGCAGATGAAGCTATCATCATCATGAAGCATCAAGGGCCAAGGATTCATCTTGGAGAGCAAGGCAAGGATGAAGGGCTCGGATTGATGAAGATTGGTGACCAAAGAAGGACTAGAGGTAATTGCATGTTGGGTTTTGCATGGGTTATCTCTTCTCTCTCTCTGGCCGAACCGGTTCTATTTCTTGGAGAAGAAGAAGTTGGCTTGGTTTTTGGTTTTAACTGTGGAGGCTTCCCTCTTCTATAAAAAGGGAGAATAGCCACGGCTTGAGACAAGGAGAAAGTGGGAGAGTACAAGGCACAGAGTTCTCAGAGCTACCTGAGCTAACAGCTTTCTCTTCTCCTTCAATGTATTCTGTTTTGTAATTTTTTGTTTAATTTTGTCATGTCTTGAGTCTCATGGAAAAAGACAAACAGTGATGTTTGTATGAAAAAGTCATAGAGCGGAAAAAGGCAGAGAGTGCAAAATTAAAAGAAAAAGCCATAGATGTCCTTAGAGTTCCTTTGTTCATCTATGTTGTGTTTCATGATTCTGTGAAAATCTCCTTGTAAGTTGGGTTAGCACTTTACAGTCTGTAATCAAGAAGATTATAGTAAAATTCCATCATTATTGTAATGGAGACTGGATGTAGGCTGCACTGCACTTAGCAGCTGAACCAGGATATATCTGGGTGTAATTTTCTCTCTTCTCTACTCCATTTCTATTTCTACTGCACAGGAGCTAAAACTGAAAAATATCTCGTGCCAAGTGACGAGACAAAAATAAAAGTCTCATGGCTAGGGACGAGACAAAAATCAAAAAGTCTCCTGAAGTTATTTAAAAGATCAGCAAGTGTTACTGAGCAAAAAGGGGGCTAAGATTCAACCCCCTTCTCTTAGCCACTGAAAACCATCAATTGGTATCAGAGCTTGGTCTCAAAGAGATCAAGCTTTGCAGCTTGGAGAAAAGATCCAGATGGCAGAAAGCAGTGGCTCTAATCTGGTGTCCTACAACCTTACAGAAGGACAGTCAAGCAACAGGCCGCCTCTTTTCAATGGGAAAAACTATACCTATTGGAAAGAGAGAATGAAGATCTTTGTGCAAGCAGTAGACTACAGACTTTGAAAGATCATCCTGGAAGGTCCTCAATTTCAAACTAACACATGTGCTGAAGGAATAGTCACTCTTAAACCAGAAGCAAGTTGGACCGAGAAAGATAGAAAGAAGGTGGAGCTAAATGCCAAGGCTGTCAACTTGCTCAACTGTGCTATCAGCTTCGAGGAATACCGACGGGTATCACGATGCACAACGGCAAAGGAAATCTGGGACAAACTGCAAATCACTCATGAAGGAACCACCATTGTAAAGAAGACTCGGAAATATATGTTGAACAGAGAATATGAAATGTTTGCAATGAAGGAAGGAGAGTCCATTGATGAACTGTTTGAACGATTCAACATTATCATTGTTAGCTTAGATGCTCTGGAAATTACGTATCCTGATTCTGTGCTTGTGAAGAGAGTGTTGAGATGTCTCACAAAAAAGTGGGAAACAAAAGCTTTAATTATTTCTGAAAGCAGTAGCTTAGATTCCATGACATGTGATGATTTGAGAGGAAACCTTCTTGCTTTTGAAAACACTTATTTGAAAAAAGATTCAAAAAAGAAAGGAATTGTTTTTTCTTCGGTAACTAACCCTCTGGATGATGAATCCAGTGATAACTCTTCTAAAAATGAGTTTGTGTTGTTTGCCAAAAAATTCAGGAAGATGGTAAAACTCAAAGGCAAAGGCAGCAGCTCAAGGAAAATGAAGAAAGACCTTAGCAAAGTAACTTGTTACAACTGCAAGAAAATGGGGCATTTCAAATCTGATTGTCCCAAGTTAAAGAAGGAGGAGAAGCCAAAAAGAGGAAAGAAGAAGGGACTGATGGCTTCATGGAAAGATTTGGAAAATGACTCAGATGATGATGATGAGGAATCTGAGACCAAGTCACAACCATGTCTCATGGCAGATCACATAGATCAGGTAGTCTTTCATAACCCTAATACTGAAGATCTTCATCTTATGATAGACCACCTTTCTAAAAAAATAAGATGCTTCTTGCTGGAAAATCAAGAACTTGAACAACAAATCACCATTCTTAAAGCTGAAAATAGTTTTCTTAAAGAGAAAGTAAGGGAGGCCGAAACTGCTTGTGATCTTGTTGAAGAAAATAAGCAGTTAAAAGCCCAAATTAGGAGCTGTGAAAGTGATCATTCTGTTGTTGCATATGTGGACTGTTTTAAAAGAAATGAAGAGTTTCTTAAAGAGGTCAAAAGGCTTAAGGAGGACTTAGCCAAGTTCACTCAAAGTTCTGAAAATCTGAATCAAATATTGGCTAGTCAAAAACCTCTTTATGATAAGGCTGGGTTGGGGTTTTATAAATCTGCTGAAAAATCTCATTTTGAAAACTTTGCTTCATCCTCTAATGATACAAGATTTCAAGACCCCACCTACTTTAACAAAACAGCAACTCCAAGGTTTTGTAGACTATATAACTGAAATGGATACTTTCCTATACAATATTTTTTTGGTGAAAGAATGATTGGTGATAAAGTTTGCAAAGTTGTTTTTGACTATAATGGCTTAGGACATAAGAGATGGTTTAACGTGAAAGGATCCAAGAAAATTTGGATACCTAAGGTCACTTGAGCTTGTTTTGTAGGTGTGCCTAGCATCCAAACGGAGGAGAATATGTGGTATATGGATAGCGGATGCTCTAGGCATATGACTGGAAAGACAACCTTCTTCATAAAGCTTGATAAATATGATGGAGGACTTGTCACTTTCGGTGATGATGCAAAAGGAAAAATAGTGGTTGTTGGAAAAGTTGGTAAAAACTTTTTATCTTGTATAAATGATGTCCTTCTTGTAAATGGTTTGAAACATAATTTACTTAGTGTTAGTCAATTGTGTGATTTAGGTTTTAAAGTTATTTTTAGGAAGTTTGTATGTTTGGTTGTTTGTGAGAAAACTGGGGGATATTTTATTTGAAGCTAAAAGATGCAATAATGTGTATGGATTAACTCTTGAGGACTTAAAAGAACAAAATGTGACATGTTTTACATCTCTTGAATCTGAAAAATGGCTATGGCATAGAAAGTTGGGTCATGCAAGCATGTACCAAATTTCTAAACTAGTCAAAAAAAATTTGGTTAGAGGAATTCCAAATATCAAATTTGATAAGGATCTCACTTGTAATGCTTGCCAATTGGGCAAACAAGTGAAATCTTCTTTTAAACCTAAAGATGGAATCTCAACCAAAAGACCATTAGAAATGTTACACATTGATCTTTTTGATCCAACAAGAACTCAAAGTTTAGGAGGTAAACACTATGGTCTTGTGGTGGTAGATGATTACTCTAGATTTGGTTAGGTACTTTTCCTTGCTCATAAAAATGATGCTTTTCATGCCTTCTCCACTCTTTGCAAGAAAATTCAAAATGAAAAAGATTCAAAAATTGCCCATTTGAGAAGTGATCACGGAAGAGAATTTAAAAACCAAGATTTTGAAAAATTCTGTGATGACTTAGGAATTTCTCATAACTTTTCATGCCCTAAAACACCTCAACAAAATGGGGTAGTTGAGAGAAGGAATAGAAGCCTTCAAGAGATGACTAGGGCCATGCTTTGTGAGAATGAGATTCCAAAATTTTTATGGGCTGAAGCTGTGAATACGGCTTGTTACATTTTGAATAGGACAATCATTAGAAAAGGGTTGAAGAAAACCCCTTATGAGCTATGGAAAGGAACCCCTCCAAATCTTAAGTACTTTCATGTTTTTGGATGCAAATGCTTTGTACTTAACAATAAAGAAAACCTTGGAAAGTTTGATCCAAAATCCTATGAAGGAATGTTTGTTGGATATTCCACCACAAGCAAGGCCTATAGAGTTTATCTCAAAGAACATAGAACCATAGAGGAATCCATACATGTTACTTTTTGTGATTCTAATTTATTTTCCAGTACTGTGATAGATAATGATTCAGATTGTGAAGAAGCTGGAACAAGTAAAGAAAATCCCAAATTTGCTCAAAATAAAGAATCTGTCAGTCCAGTTTTGTCTCGTCAGATTGAAGGAGACATTTTCATTTTGTCTCCTGAGCAGACACTAGAAACTGAAATAGTGAAACTACCAGAAACTCATCAAAGCTCAACACCACTCCGGAAGCCTAGAGAATGGAAGTCTATGAGGGTTTATCCTCATGACTTTATAATTGGTGATCCCTCTCAAAGAGTAACAACAAGATCCTCCACCAAAAGGCAATCCGAACCAAGCAATTTTGCCCTCTTGTCACAAATAGAGCCCAACAATGTCAAACAAGCTCTTGAAGATCCATCATGGGTCAAAGCTATGCAAGAAGAGCTTGCTCAATTCGACAAGAATGAGGTTTGGACACTAGTACCCCATCCGGATGGTAAGAAAGTTACGGGTACTAAGTGGGTATTTAAAAATAAACTTGGTGAGGATGGACAAGTTGTTCGTAACAAGGCTAGATTAGTGGCCCGAGGTTACGATCAAGAAGATGGTATAGATTTTGATGAGTCTTTTGCTCCGGTAGCTAGAATTGAAGCAATTAGATTGCTTCTTGCCTATGCTGCCTATAAAGGTTTCAAAATGTTTCAAATGGATGTTAAATATGCTTTCCTTAATGACTTTATTGATAGAGAAGTGTATGTGGTACAACCCCCCAGTTTTGAAGATAAAGAGTTTCCAAATCATGTTTTCAAACTATCTAAGGCTCTTTATGGTCTTAGACAAGCTCCAAAAGCTTGGTATGAAAGGCTTAGTGCCTTCTTGTTGGAAAATCAATTTCAAAGGGGTACCACCGACACTACTTTATTTATTAAAGCATCTAATGATGATATACTCCTTGTTCAAGTTTATGTTGATAACATTGTATTTGGATCGGCCAATGTATCTTTATGTGAAGAGTTTGAAAAACTCATGACTAGTAAGTTTGAGATAAGTTTAATGGGAGAGCTAACTTTCTTTCTTGGCCTCCAAATTAAACAAACTCCTAGTGGTACCTTTATTCACCAAGGAAAGTATGCAAAAGAACTTATCAAAAAGTTTGGCCTAGAAAATTCCAAACCAATGGGTACACCAATGCATCCTAACACAAAACTTGAAAATGATGATGATGGCCAAGATGTGGATGAAACAAGGTATAGAGGAATGATAGGTTCACTTATGTACCTTACCTCCTCTAGACCGGATATTGTCCAAAGTGTGGGTGCATGCTCAAGGTTTCAATCTCACCCAAAAGAATCCCATCTTTCGGCTGTTAAGCGCATCATTAGATACATTGAGGGGACTTGTAATTATGGATTATGGTATCCTAAATCTGATGACTTTTGTGCAGTAGGGTTTTGTGATGCAAATTATGCGGGAGATAGAGTGGATAGACGGAGCACATCCGGCATGTGTTGCTTCCTTGGAAGCTCACTCAACATGTGGTCAAGCAAAAAGCAAGCCACAGTGACTTTATCCACAGCTGAAGCTGAATACATTTCCGCATCTGCATGTTGCTCTCAATTAATTTGGTTAAAAATACAGTTGGAAGATTACAAATTAAAGATCAATAGTATACCCTTATTTTGTGATAATATGAGTGCTATAAATATTTCAAAAAATCCTGTTCTGCACTCAAGAACCAAGCATATTGAGATAAAATATCATTTTATTAGAGAACATGTGCAAAAGGGTACTATTGATATTCAATTTGTAAAATCTGAAGACCAACTTGCTGATATTTTTACAAAACTCCTCTGTGAAGACAGATTCTGCACCTTGAGAAAAAGTTTTGGAATGTTTGATTTAAGTTCCATTGATAACTTGTGAAATATTGATTCTGCCCAGTTTTATCTCGTAGGAATAGAGGAGATAAAAATCAGAGTGTGTTAAATGGGGTTTGAACAAGGGGGAGGCTGCACAGAATTTAATTTTCATGGGCCATACCAAATCTCTTTAACCCCACCATGACGGTTTTGTTAGTTCCTCATTTTTGAAAATCACAATCCTTTTTGTTGTCCCATCAATTGGTTCTCACCACAGAGTAACTTTTTCTGACTCCATTATTCTCTTTGCTCTCGTCACCTCTTCTCCAATTTCCTTTGCTTATCTTATGATTCATCACATGTGGGAATCAGTTAGAAGTACTAAAAAGGCTAATCTCCCTTATGGAATGTTCCTCACTAGTATCTTTGAGTATTTTAAAGTTGATTTAACTAATGAGGCTGTTGAGAACAAGGTTTCACAGATCAAAGAAGGAGGAGCTTCTGGTAAGAAAAGCAAGCGCTCAATGCCTTCTGAGCCGTCACTCAGCGACCTTGAGAGTCGCTCAGCCAAACCATCTAAAGTGACTGAATTCATCAGTGAAGTCCTTAACGAATTCCTCAATGTGTCTACGTTAATGTTTCAATCCCACAAGGCTGCCCAAAAGTTAGCATATGAAAATGAAAAAGTTTGGGAAAAATGTCAAGAACGGGTGGGCTTGATAATTCAAAGCTTTGAAGATGAGATAGGGACAGAGAACAAAGAAGAAGATTCTGGCTCGGAGTACAACCTCTTAGATGATTGATGACTGTTCTTTCTTTTTATATTTGATATTTGGCATGTTAGGCTCAATCTAATACTGTGTTAGTTTATTTTGGTACTCTAGATACATGATACTGTGAGACATTCTTGACATTTTGGATATATTTTGCATATTCTGTTCTATATGTCATCTTTTGCAGGTGCCCCTTGATGCCAAAAGGAGGAGGAAAGTGCTGAAATTGAAATCATGAAAACAGAAAATAAAATCCATATGGATTTATAATTATCCTTGTTATAAATATTGTGCTTGTGATACATTTGTTTTAATAATGTGGTTGCCTGGTTGTTAATATGCATTCTTGTAATAGATCTATCTTGATGAATATGCTTGCTACAATAGGAATAGGAATAATCTGAATCATCTTGGTAAACCTGCTTGCTGAATACTTTATTTTTGGCAGTTCCTTTAAGCATTAGGCATGAAAAATAAATGTTAAAAATTGCTGTGATCATGCCATAATTAAAAATATTTTCTTACCATAAGTATGTTGCTCTGAATTTATTGAAAAATCTTTCAAAAATAGCAATTTACTTTCAAAGATAATTTTTTGGTTAATATGTTGTGAGTTTGAGCAGAAAATCAAATTACTGATAACAAATGAGTTTTGATTATCATTCAACTCTGCTCATATATCAAGCATTCAGTAGTATGAATTGGATATGCTGAATAACATTGTTATTTTAGGCTTGATTAAAAATATTACAGGTTAGAGCTTCTCTTGGTAAAAATAGCATATATTAAGGGGGAGCCATGTGACATTCAGAAAGGAGGAGAAATTCAAATCTTCAAAGGGAGTACTCAATACTCAAATCTTTAAATTTCTTTTCATTTCAATTTTAATAATGTTTGTCATCAAGGGGGAGATTGATGAGTTTGGAAAACTCTAAATTAATATCAGTGATGACTAAACATTATTAATATAATTAATTGTAAATTATTAAATTAATCTTGAATTAAATGATGATCAAAATAATTTTGCAATGCAGGTTTTCTTATTGGGCCGAACAGAAAAGAAGAATTATTACAAGCCCAATATGCTTAAAATCATTCAACCTTGATATTAAAATTATTGTAATAATGGTGGCTGAAACAAGTGTTTTATTAAATGGGCCAGCAATTGTGATACAAGCCCAATTAAAAGTCTTGGTATGAGACCAAATATGCTTGGTCCGAAATTAAAAGGAAATGGGGCACAATATTGTTTTATCCATTTAACAAATGAAACACATTCCTTTGATTATGTTGCTGCATGCTCCAACGGATATCACTTTTATCCTTTGATGGAATCCAAATTTTATTAATTGGAGTTATTGCAGACCTTGGAAACATGAGAGAGAGTTGGTCTTTGATTTGATGGACATCATTAAGCTACACGTTGCTCAGCAAAGGGAGTGGAAAATCAATTTAACTTTATTCTCTTTCTTTGCTTCATTAATTATTGTTCACAACTTCTCTCTCTCTCTCTCACTTCTTTCTTCCCTTCGGTCATATCACAGGAAACTATGGAAGCTATGTTAAGCTACCAAAAGAAAGAAGGAGCTACATGCATCAAGACCATCAAGCTAATGGCAAGAAAACATAAAAAATGTAGTGGCTAAGATCTTCAACCATGAAAGAAAAGATATGGTGATGAGATCTCAGCTTCTCAATACCAAAAATAGATGATGAAGATTTCGGCCAGCAAGGAGAAGATCTTTGGAATGGCTTGTCTCTGCTTTTGGGTTCACTCATCACAGAAGGTAGTTAGGGTGGCTACGTGAGGGAGGAAGCAAAAGTGGAGCAGATGAAGCTATCATCATCATGAAGCATCAAGGGCCAGGGATTCATCTTGGAGAGCAAGGCAAGGATGAAGGGCTCGGATGGATGAAGATTGGTGACCAAAGAAGGACTAGAGGTAATTGCATGTTGGGTTTTGCATGGGTTATCTCTTCTCTCTCTCTGGTCGAACCGGTTCTGTTTCTTGGAGAAGAAAAAGTTGGCTTGGTTTTTGGTTTCAACTGTGGAGGCTTTCCTCTTCTATAAAAAGGGAGAACAGCCACAGCTTGAGACAAGGAGAAAGTGGGAGAGTGCAAGGCACAGAGTTCTCAGAGCTACCTGAGCTAACAGATTTCTCTTCTCCTTCAATGTATTCTGTTTTGTAATTTTCTGTTTAATTTTGTCATGTCTTGAGTCTCATGGAAAAAGCCATAAAGCGGAAAAAGGCAGAGAGTGCAAAATTAAAAGAAAAAGCCATAGATGTCCTTAGAGTTCCTTTGTTCATCTATGTTGTGTTTCATGATTCTGTGGGAATTCTCTTGTAAGTTGGGTTAGCACTTTACAGTCTGTAATCAAGAAGATTATAGTGAAATTCCATCATTGTTGTGATGGAGACTGGATGTAGGCTGCACTGCACTTAGCAGCTGAACCAGGATATATCTGGGTGTAATTTTCTCTCTTCTCTACTCCATTTCTGTTTCTACTGCACAGGAGCTAAAACTGAAAAATATCTCGTGCCAAGTGACAAGACAAAAATAAAAGTCTCGTGGCTAAGGACGAGACAAAAATAAAAAAGTCTCCTAAAGTTATTTAAAAGATCAGCAAGTGTTATTGAGCAAAAAGGGGGCTAAGATTCAACCCCCTTCTCTTAGCCACTGAAAATCATCACAATAAGAACGAGATAACAGATGTGATTCTATATTAATAAAATAAATAAATAATATTTAACATAATACAAATTATTAGAATACTTTTAGGATACTATAAATTAATATATCATATAGGTATATCTCGTATTAATTTTATGTTTATTTAGTTGATTTTGTCAACATAATTATATTATATTCTTCACTTATAATAAGCATTCTTATTGTACTCTCATATAACAACAGCATCTGAATATCAAATTTATTCTTCACTTATTGTTAAAATATATTTAACATACATATATTAATAGAGTATATAGATATATTTTGTATTAATTTTATGTTTATTTAACTTAATATTATATTAATCTTATCATTTATAGTTAGATTATATCCTTAAATCTTTATTGTGCTTCATAAAACAATGATATTTGAGTATCCAATTTATTTTTGAATTATGATAATGAATTCTCACACAAACAATTATTCCTAATATCATTTCAAAAGTATTAAGATCGAAAAGGATTTTGGGGAGGGGGATCCTATGTCTTTGTGAGGGGAGGAGACATCATTGAAGTTGTTTGTTCAACCTGAGTCCAACCGGAGCTTACTCTGGCAATGTTTTTTTTTTTCATTGACCTAAACTTTCACATTTTCCACTACATCACATGCAGCATTGTTGAGTGTTCCTCTTTGAATATGAGAGTCCAAATTTACAAATGTAATCCATCTAACATTTAACTGTTGCTTCATGATAAAAAGAACTAATATTTGTTAATTGTGGATTGAAAGAGGAAGCAGAAACCAGAAACAGAGGTCAAACGTGTGGTCAAACAACCCATGGCAATCATCACATGATATTCATTTGCCAACATTTTCTTTTCATTGCTGTATACTGATATTATTACAAGCCAAATAATAGAGTACATATCACATTTAAACAATCATGAACCTTGCACAAAATGAACTAGATTCTAAGCTGTGATAAAAAATATATTAAGCATCATCATTCTTAATGTGCAAGCTAAGGGAAAGCCAAGCCTATTGTCTTTAAATTACTGGTTTCTTACTTTCTTTTATTCTAGAAATGGATAATCAGTGTAACCAATAACCGGATCAGGAATATAGAATGTTTGGCGATTGTACTTGTTAAGAGGGGCATCAAGTGCAAATCTCTTTGGTAAATCAGGATTAGCCAAGAACCAACGACCATAAGCAACAAGATCTGCCCTGTCTTCAGCTATGGCTTTGATCCCATCCTCTCTGTCATACCCTCCAGCAACAATGAAAGTGCCATTGAAGGCCTTTCTCATTGGCACCAAACTGTGAGGGGATTCCACCTTTTCTCCAACAGTTTTCATCCTCGGTTCAACCATGTGACAGTAGAGAATACGATATTTGTTGAGTGCATTAACCATGTAAAGCCCCAATGCTTCAGGGTTGGAGTCTCCAGACTCTGCATACTCTGCATAAGGTGATAGTCTAATTCCAACTCTTTCTGCTCCTACCTCATTCACAACTGCTTCAACAACTTCCAACGGAAATCGACAACGGTTCTCAAGGGATCCACCATATTTATCTGTTCGATCATTCACTTTGTCTTTCATAAATTGTTCGAGTAAGTAGCCATGAGCTCCATGGATCTCAACCCCATCAAAACCTACAATTTGCATCCCCAAAAAGTATGTGAATTATTCGAACACAGGAAGCAGGTAGTTTATGAAAGTGAATCGGATTATGAATGAGGTCACTCACCAGCTTCTATAGCATTTCTTGCAGCAAGTCTGTAGTCATTGACAATAAGAGGAATTTCTTCCGTTTTTAGCCTCCTAGGTGGTGTGAACTGTGCTACATCAATGCCATTGCTTCTGATTTGTGGTGTGAGTGGCTTGTCAGTGGAAGATATTGGAGCTTGCCCATTCGGCTGATAACCTATTCAATGCACATCGCGCTACAGTTAACCATAAATTTTAACCTAAAAGTTCTTGCATTTTCATATTTAATTGATAAAACAGTGAAAAAACAATAAGATGAATTGGAAGAGAGCGAGTAGAGTACTTGAATCAGAAACTCTTCCAACATGCCAAATCTGGCAGAAGAAGATGCCGCCCTTGGCATGAACAGCATCGACGATGGGTTTCCATGCTTCCACTTGCTCCTTAGTCCATATTCCGGGTGTGTGGGGATAGCTGCAAATAATTAGTATGAGATCAGATCCATGTAAAGAAAACAAGGAAAAAAGAAGGTTTGTTAGAAGACGCGTACCCCTGAGCAGTGTCGGAGACGCCGGTGGCCTCCGAAATGAGAAGGCCGCCCTTGGTGGTTCTTTGGGAGTAGTACAAAACAGCGTGGGGCTGTGGAACATTGTTGTAGGACCTCTGTCTGGTAAGTGGCGCCAACACAACCCTGTGTGATAAATTGAACTTCCCCATCTTGTATGGAGTAAGGAGAGGATTAATGGCTGAAGAATCCAGAGCTGCCATTGTCGAAGCCAAAGAATAGTGGAATATGAACAAATAAGTAAAGGCAAAATTGTATGGATACAAAAGATTAGCTCTTGGGTATTTATACAAGGTTGAAGGAAGACAGGGGGCATAAAGAGGGAGGTGACGTGTGCAATGGCGTTTGCAGGACCGACAGCAGGTCAACTTTGCTACCAACTTCTCCAATTTCCTTCATCTATGTTATGGACGGCTACAGGGGCTGCTAATATTACTAAGGCCGCGTTTTGGAGACAGGGAGGTAAACAAAAATACTCGAGGGCAGATTGATGCTGAGTCGCTGTATAAATTGAGATAAAGATTAAATTAATTTTATATCAAATTAAGTTTTTGTATTATATTTGATATAAATTATACATATATCTTAGTATCCTGTTATAAATCACAACATATATGCTGATTCTCTGAGACTAACCATTAACCATCAGCTTTGACAATAGATCCGCATGACGACACTACCGTCATCGCATAATGGGGCTAGCAACCAATTTACAACACACAATTACAAATGTACCTGGATGCTAAAACGTCTATATTAGTCCTATACCATTTTCTCTTCCAGGTTCGTACTCTATCATGGGACAATTCCCCAAGTCAAACTCCTCACGCCACCACAAAAGTGGAAAGCTTAACAAACTACTACAGGGTTTTACTTTTAAGAAAATTTTAAATATCGGTATTCCAGTTATTTTAACTGTTGATTTCAATTAATATATATTATATATATTTTTTATAATTCAGATCAATGGTTAAAATAATTAAAATACTGATATTTTCAGTACACTTAAAACTCTTCTTTACTTTTATCATTTGTTCCCAATGATACAAGCCAGTTATGAGGGACGCAAAAATTATATTGATCTTGTTAGATACTTAGGATTAATAGGTAACTCTCAAACTTGTTGCTATTCAGATTTTTTATAATTCTATAAGGTGACTTGTCAGGTATTTCATCGCACGAATCTGGAATTTTTTTTGTTGCTATTGTTTTAATCATCTAGATTTAACATAAAAAATATTAACAATGATGATTGAATGGAACATGCGACCGATTGATCCTTGCATCGATTCGTAACGGTTAAATGTTTCCTTTTAGTGAATCCAGCTCTTTTTTGAGAGTTTGGAAATGACAGCATAAATAAGTTAGCCAAGTATCGAAATCTTATTGGACTGTTAAATTATTTGGTTTTTGGGACGAACTTAAATGGATGCAGACTGCAGCTGCTGGGGGATGTAGGACTGTGAAAAAGAACGTTTATTAAAAGTGATACCGAAGTTATTTAAATTTTTGCTTTTTTTTTTCAAAAAACATGAGCTATTAGGTTAATACTTAATATTTATGAAGAGTGGAGCATATATTACGTTAAAAAAGATTAATAATGACCATGCATATTTAAACCATTCCCAATATATCTTTTTAAAGGGCATATTACACAAGAACGTCAATAAGCTCAAGGAATTAAATTAAATCTCAGTTTTTCCAAAGAAAACTTCAATTGAATTCTACCATAGTGTAAATTTTTCCTGATCCATATAGGTCAAGGATATGTTTGGTTCACCTTGTACTTATAAAAGGTATGCATAATTTAGTTACAACAGAATATTATCATTCAAAACAAATATGAAGAATTTCGGGTTAAAGAATAAACTAACCAAAATTTTAGCATTTCTAAAGCCACATATCTTCAGCTGGTGGATGTGAGGATTGACCTATTATGAGACAAACAACACATGAATAAATTAATTCAGCAGGTATAAGACAGATTGTATGATGAGAAATCAAATAAATAAGTTTTCATAAGCAGTGGCGGATCCACGGGGGACCTAAGGTGGCCATGGTCCCCCCAAAATTTTTTAAAAGAAATAGTAAATAGTAGATTCTAATAATTAATAAAAATAGTTCTATTATACTAGCTAATTAAAGTAATCCTAGTACATTTTTGAAATATTTGTTTCAAACCATCAGAGGCATCAGCGCCACTTTTCTCTCTCTTTTAGTGGTTCCCAAACTTTTGGTCTTCTACTCTTCTCATTCTAATTTTCCTTCCATACTAAAACAAGACATATGAAGAAAAACTATTGAAGAGAAGTGAATAGCAAAATATTAACCATTGAATGCACAACAAAGATTCAAAGAGGTATATTTCAATTTTTTTAAGTTAATAACAATGTCAAGTATTATTTATATTATTTATTTAAAATAATTAATTTATTTTTTTTTATAATGGTTGATGTGGTTAAAGCTCCAGATTTTCAGAATTTGTCTACTCTTGCTGAATTGTGTCAAAAATTGACAGAGACAAAAATCAAATATATATCCTTTAATTGATAGATTAATTCGTCTTGTTTTGACTCTTCCTGTGACAACAGCAACAACTGAACGGACATTTTCAGCTATGAAGATTATTAAAACAAGGCTTCGAAACAAGATGGAAGATGAATTTTAAGCAGATTGTATGATTGTATATATTGAAAAGGAAATAGCTTCAAAATTCACTTCAGAGATGATAATTGATGATTTTAGTTCTATGAAGCATCGTCGAGCAAGTTTAAAAATATCAAAATCTTAAAGTATGTAGTTGAACATTGACTTTTATATAATATAATTACTTTTTTGATATATATGCTACAAATCATATTTTGTTAATTTTTTGTTATATTTATATTTAATTGGCCCCCTCTTATGAAATTTCTGGTTCCGCCACTAATCATAAGAATATACCAGTAATTTTGAGATTTTATGTCCCTGTGACAAACTCCAATGCTGTTGTGAAGATAAGCAAGTGCTTTAAATATCTACAACATAAAAAAGAGTAGAGATTAATGCACACCAACAAAGTGACAAATACGATGGGTTTAAGATCACAATCATAGGGACAAAAAAAATAATACATATAAATAATATCAACAAAATAGTAATTGAAAGTGACGCGGGAGAAGTAGAGTTAGTAGGTTAATTATATTAGTTAATTATAATAAGGGAATGCAAGTCCCATATTGTTTAGAATAGTGAACTTTGTGTTATGTGTTAGTTCCACATCGTCCAAGTTATGAAGGTTTTTCCTTCTCCCACTAGTATAAATAACTCATGTACCTTTTATTTATAAAATAGAGTTGAAGTTGATTTGAATATGAAATAAGCTGTGTGCTTATTTTCCTTTAGACTCTTTGAGAGTAAGAGATGTATCTTTGACTTGGCCAACCAAGGTGGGTTTATGGCTATTTTCACCATAGTGGAGTTGTTAACCTCGTCAAGATTGGTGACCCAAACGATATCCCGGCGTCAGTTTGGTATTAGAGCAAGGTCGGTCCACACGGCCTTCACCTTACTTTAGTAGAATTTTATTTGATTTGTGGTGCAGGTTTTTGGCGTGAATTTGCTAATGAGATCATCTGCTGTCACAAGTCTTTTCATGCAAGAGTTCTTTTCAATCCAGGAAGAATGATGTGGGAGCAAGTAGAGTTAGTAGGTTAATTATATTAGTTAATTGTAATAAGGGAATACAAGTCCCATATTGTTTAGAATAGTGAACTTTGTGTTATGTATTAGTTCCACATTGTCCAAGTTATGAAGGTTTTTCCTTCTCCCACTAGTATAAATAACTCATATATCTTTTATTTATGAAATAGAGTTGAAGTTGATTTGAATATGAAATAAGCTGTGTGCTTATTTTCTTCTAGGCTCTTTGAGAGTAAGAGGTGTATCCTTAGCTTGGCCAACCAAGGTGGGTTTATGGCTATTTTCACTATAGTGAGGTTGTTAACCTCGCCAAGATTGGTGACCCAAACAACATCCCGGCATCAAAAAGACAAGTCAATAAAGATAAAAATTATGCTAAAGTTGTTATAAATTATGCTATCTTAGGACAGAAACAAAAAATATTGACAGACACAAACTTGTTTGAACAAAGAGACAGATACATGGATATAAATAGAGATATGACTATTTTGTCTTATTTCTATCACCTTTTTTATATTTTCTACTATGAGACACTTAGAAAATTTGGAGTTAATGGTGGAACATATACCTATTCGGCCAATGAATGTTGTGTCAACCAATAAAGCAATAGGATCAACTGTCAAAGCCATAGCAAAAGGCACTGCAATTGACAATATTTCTCAACCAAGGTTGTCTACTTTGAAAACAAGTCTGAAGTAAGAAGAAAATAAAAAAACAGTCAAGAATTACACCTGTAGAAGAGAAATAATGAAGTAGCAATGAAAATAAGTATCTGGTATCCCTAAATAAACTACAAATTGAAATTCTGCTCCCATCTTATGCTGAAATGAGTTTGTCAATCATATCAAGGAAGCCAAATTAAGTTTTCTACTTATGAAACCAACATGAAGAGTTGTTGTTAATAGGGCCACTAAAATGATACTAGATACCAGAATTCAGACGCCAAAAATATGTTTTCCATATATATATGATTTAATACTGGCTTAAAAATCAAAGCATAGTATCAATGATCAAGGAACAGTTATAACAAGTTGATAGAGCAAGTGGAGGCACTTAAAAGTATAACAACTTAAGTAAATTCCTTAAAAGCTTTTTCTACAAACAGAAAACATGAAGACGAATATCTATGCAGTTCACAGTGCACGTAATACCAGGAGAAAACAAGTATTCATATTATTATAATCAATCCTATAATTATGAAGAAATTCACTGAAGACCTTACTCAATTTCTTCTAACAATCCCCAATTTCTGACCTAAAAATAAATTGAATAAGGAAGAAAATCAAAATATGGAATTAAATAAAATAAGTAGCAGTTAGCACAGAACAATCGAAACCTAGAATTAAACAAAATAAGGTTGATGAGGAGAAGAGAAGCTCAAAGAACAGAAACTAATAGAATACCTCGCAAATCGCATCAATGGAAGCAAATGTACCATCAAAGGAGAAGCATTGATAGACATGAAATCAATGGAGGGGAAGAATCATTGATGGAGGAGAAGCTCGTAGAGCAGCAGTGATATCGTTTTCAAATTCTGCCACACCAATACAACTCTCACACACATAAAACAAGGAATCGAAGATTCTTCTCGGAGCTTCAGTATCGTGAGATCCAGGTGCTACTCTGATATCTACCTAGCCATAATTTATGTATGGAAAATTGCAGAAAGTAGCCCAACCAAAAATCAAGAACAAATTATAAATTATAACAAAAATTAGAATGCAAACACTAAACAATAAATGCTAAATAATAGCACGGAAGTGAATCAAAAGAAAAAATAGAACAACAATAAATTACTGAATCAATAACAAATTAAACGCAAAAAATAGCAACAGCTATTAGAACAGAAACCAGTGACCAAAGCAGGCATCATTATACCAAATCAATATTCAAATCAAAATAAAAACCAAATCAATTAAACTCATAGAACAAGAGACACTTGAGTTACCTAAACAGAGGTTGAGCCATAATGAGGAGGCAGAGAACCAGTGACAGGGCAAGATTCAGAAGTAGCGACATCCAGAGGGACGACAGCGTGACAGCAGAAGCAGCAAAGCAGAAGCAAAAGCTTCGATGGCGGCAGCTCGCAGAGACTGGGACGCTCCTCCGCGACGGCGATGACGGTGCTGGTGCGGACTCCATGAACAGCGACGACGGTGCTGGCGTGCACTCCATGAACGGGGACGACGAGGGTTCCCTCCCTTCTCGCGTTCGGCCTGTCTCTCTCCCCTCTTGAACACTGCGCACCTCTCTCTCTCTCTTCCCTTCGTGACCGGTGGCTCAGTGGCAACACCACGGTGGTGATAGGCTGAACGGTGACGACGTGACGGTGGCTCTCTCTCTTACTCTCTTCGTCATCTCTGTGTATGTTTGTGGTGTTATGTGTGTGTTGTGTGTTATGTGAGGGTCAAACTCATATCTCCGTGGTATTGAGAAACCCGATTAGCAAGCTCAGAAATGGGGAACTTATCACTCCAGATAGATTGAGGATTCACTCCATCTATGAATCCATGGAGCCTCCTCTTCCTCTCAAAAGCCGACTTACCCCCGGCATCATAATCTCCTTGAGACAAAACCTCAAGAGACTTTTCTGAATCCATTTTTCTTCTTTTAGAAGAAGGAGGAGCCTGGGCAGTAAAGTAAGTAGCATCCCTACCCGCCTCCTTCACAATGCCTGACCCACTACCACCCTTTCTCGCCTTTCCTATTAAAAAAAGAGTGAAGATGAGAAGTGCTTAAATTCGGTACTCTTCCACCTATGAAACAACAAAAGCCTCATGTCAATAATCAAGTCACTACACAACAAAACAAAAAATAACATGTATTACCTATATAAGACTCCAGTCTTTGTCTGTCATTTTCTTTATCAAAATTCAACAACTCAGAAATTGATAAACACTCACCCTCAGCAAAACACTCTATCAAAAAATCCAAAAATCTATTTTCCTCCTCACTCCTTTCTACGGCTTCCATAATCTACATTGGTTCCGGACACCAATACAGCGAAAACTTCTCTATCAACTCGCCATCTAAATAAAACGGATATTCAATCTCCAAGGACCAAACCCTCACAAATATCGGTTTGAAAATTTTGAAAGAAGATTTATATAGTACGAAGAGAAAGCAACTGGAAAAGCTACTAAAGAAAACCCACAGATCTTTTCGAGCCCCTTTAGACTGAAACAACGAAAAGAAGATATTTAAAGAAGTAGAAAAATTTAAAAATTCCATTAAACACTTAAACACTCAAAGGAATGCCCAAGAATTGGGATGCGATTGCGATGGAGCGCGGTAAAGCTGGGTCAAAACCTTACACTGAAAATTGGTGAAAGGAAACTTCAAGTAAAGCTCAGTAAAACACGGGGTATACATATAGAAATAACCCCAATCTCCCCTCTTTTCACACACTCTCTGATCACTGTCACAAGGAAGCAACTCAATACCCACATTCGAACTATCCTTAACCAACTTCAAAGCCTTAAGCTCACGAAGTGATTCCTCGTCACAGCAGGAAGAAGAACGAGTCTTCACATCCACGTGTACCCAATGATAAGGGTTTTCACTTTTCACTTCAACCACCTTTTCCTTTTCTTTTTCTTTCTCTCTCTCTTTTTCTCTTTCCCTA
>NC_029789.2:18864832-18870947 GCF_000816755.2 Arachis ipaensis
ATCATGAAGGTAAAATGACAAAGGGAAGGACAAAGAAACTAACCTCTGATAATCATGTCTTTTTCACTTAAGTAGAAGAACTTTGGGTCAACTTTCGTGTCCTTTTTCAAAAGAAAAATAGTAATAAAAGTGCATTATAACCCACTAACTTAATGGGTAATTTGAAAATGTAATTGTTCAAATACCCAGGAAGCTTCCAAGGCCCAAATCCAATCAGAGAAGTTAAATCATGAATTTATTACAAACACGACTCACAAGCTAAATTTATTATTAATTTTCATTTTGTCATTATGTTTTAACATACAGCCCAAGCTTGAGGAATGTCAACACGCGTTGAGCTTGGGGGCTAGCATAGTTATCCATAACTGAGGTATAACCACATTCTAAAGCTCAAATTGCTAAAGCGTAAGTTTGGCAAGTCATGCTTGGGGGCTATGTACCATATCCCTTATACGTCAAAAAAACCGAATTATACTTCGGTCAAATTAAATAAAATTAAGATCAAATCAAACCCCTCAATGTAACCAAACTGTATCCTAACAAACCTCTTCCCCAAAATCTCGTCCTGATGTCGGCCACAAGGATCTCGGCACCAACTAACGAATAATTCAGCCTCGATCAAACTATAAATCAGGGTGAGGGTCGATGATATGGGGCAGAGCATTCAACACCACCATACTGATTATATACTCATTTTCTTAAGTGATTCTTCGTTGACTTGAGCGTCGGAGTCATTTTTACAAGTCTCATGCTTGAATTCGAGTTCACAAGGGTACTCCAATTCCAGATCGAGCTGTCAGACGCACCAAACAGACTACATAAGAAGGTCTCTAGAAGCTATATCTTCATTGGTAATTAGGTTAGAGACTTTGTTGCAAAAAAGTCTCTCAAGTCCGACGATAAAATTATCTTCTATTGATATTCTTAAACTAATCACTTTGGACTTTAGTCCCGTTTAAATTAAAAAAAAAACTAATTGCTTTTATTTTCTGTTTACATGCATGAGAAATAAAGATTTTTTAAATTATTTTTATATGTAATATTCAAAAGATAGACTATTAACTAAATTCTAAACTTAAATCATAAATATTAAATTTAAATTTTAAATTCTCATAGTGTAAAAATAAAGTGTTGGCCAATATTGATAAAAAAATCTAATTGCTTAACTTTTTTTTTCATGTAAAAAAGTAGATTAATATAAAAAATAAAATTGCGTCTATCTTTAATCAGTTTTTAAAATAATTAAAAATAGAGATATAAGATAAAATTTAAACTAGTCCAAAATCATACATATATTGCAACTATTATATTGCAGTTAAGCAAGCAAAGAGATTATATTGCAACTATTATATAGAACTAGTAACAATTATCTTATCAACAAGAAAAGCCAAAGACATATATTACTAGACCAAAAAAAAAAAAATATATGACAACTAAATGGTAATTAATAACTAAATGTGTCTTATAAAAAAAAGCTAAAGAAATATATTATAAGACAAAGAATTAAAAACATGAGAAACAAATGGTAACTAATAAATAAGTTTAAGACATCAACATACATATTTGTGTCTAAATTCATGATGTATATAAAAACTAACAAACATAGTCACGATTTTAAAATGCTGCCTAAAACTAATACTCTAATAGCATCGGTGGATATAAATTGCATTATTGCATAACTGGATAACTGATCATGTACGCATTATCCTACACGCAATAAAGTGATACTTATGAAATTTTACTTATATCGAGCTAGGTATCTAAAAAAATAAGGAAAAGCATATTCGCAGCTTGAATTGAATTGAATCACTTTTCTCCTTTGCTGCGGGAGCTGCTCCTTACTAAAATAGTTTTTTGGCGGTGAGACATCCTAACGCCAATTGCGTGGTGTTAATGTTAATGTTTATCCCCTTCTTCCATTTCTTCCTCTTTTGACTTTCTTCTTCTTCTTCTTCTTCTTCTTCTTCTTCTTCTCTCTTCAACTCACTTTCTTCTCTTCCAATATTAATGGCTTCCTTCTTCCTTCGCCGCAAAATATTCTCTCGCTCTCTACTAGGTTCGCTCTCGTTACTCTCTTCTACCGGCTATCATTTCCGTCCAATTATTCATTCCCCGTGCAAATTTGTTTCCAGGTAGTAAGGATCCTCTTCGTGCCTACTTCCAATTCAAATTTGATTGCTTAAGTAGTGCTTCTTCCACCAAGGTGCATCCATACACCACCTCTACTCATGGTTCCATCAGAAACGATTTCACTGACTTGACGTAAGCTTACATTGCATTGCTTTTCAATCTGCTCTCTTTACATTAGTTTCGGAACTTTGCACGAAACCTGTTTGTGATAATGCTCTTTTGTATTCGTTACTGAAATTCTTAATTGCTATTTATCATTTGATAATTAAGTTAAAAGCTGCACTGGCATTGATATTGATTTTATCATTTTATGGTTCTGAAGCCTCATGATTGATTTTTGGTTGTTTTAGCTCCCCTCATACTTGGTATCCACAGGCCAGAAGGAAACATCGCAGGATTATCCTGCATGTTGGTCCCACAAATAGTGGTAAAACGCATCAGGCTTTGAAGCAACTTGAGTCAAGTGATTCTGGTAACTCCATTTTTACAGTGTAGGATAGCCAAGAAAGAGGGAGGATGAGAGCTTTGTAAATGGGCTAAGTATTTTTGCGCTATGCAGGTTTATATTGTGGTCCTTTAAGATTGTTGGCATGGGAGATAGCAAAACGGCTGAACAAGGCAAATGTTCTTTGTGACCTTATTACTGGTCAGGAGAGAGAGGAGGTTGATGGTGCCAAACATAAGTCTGTTACAGTAGAAATGGCCGATGTATCATTTGATTATCAGTGTGCCGTCGTTGATGAAATTCAGGCAAGTCAATTTTTCATTGTGAATCCTTTTTTCAAATTGTGTCCTGTGTAGCTTGTAGGAACATTTGGTTTCATATGAGGCTAGATTATAAGTTTCAGGTTCAAGTCTCATCTTGATTGTGTCATGTAAGTTTTTCAGTTTCAAAACTGTTATTAAATTTATAATTAAGAGAGTATCTATTTCAGTAAAGTGTCTACATGTGAGGAGGCATAGGTAACTCAGGGAGATTTTTTTTTTTTTTTAATGAAAATACTACCTTATAGGTTTTTCATTGGTCTACTAGTTGTGACTTATTTCCACTACTAATCTTCATCTATCTTTCTGCATCCAGATGTTAGGATGTACTAGCAGAGGTCATTCATTTACACGTGCTTTATTAGGAATAGCTGCTGATGAACTTCATCTCTGTGGTGATCCAGCTTCTGTTCCCCTTATTCAAGAGATATTGAAAGTTACTGGTGATGATGTTGAGGTATCAGAAAAACATCGCCTAGACCAAACAAGCAATTATTTCCTTTTCTTCTTTTATTTTGGTGGTGGTGGCAGTAAGCAATGAGGGCCAAGCCAGTAGAGTAGACTGATTATAGTTATTGCTATTTTCATTCCTGTGGATTTTCCATTTTGGTAATTACTGATCGATAAAATTCTCTCCCTCATGTGTGCTGCAGGTTCACTATTATGAGAGGTTATCACCCTTAGTGCCATTGAAGGTCCCTCTTGGATCCTATTCTAATATAAGAAATGGTGATTGCATTGTAACCTTTTCACGCCGAGACATTTACAAATTAAAGGTGAGATCTTACAATTTTTATATCAGAATATTTTTTTTTGTGAATTTACTTGCATATTTCATTCGCTTGTCTTATATACACAATGGACTAACTAGTAAAAGTTGGCATTCACATTGTTCAGAAGAAAATTGAGAATCAAGGAAAGCATCTTTGTTCAGTAGTATATGGTTCGCTGCCACCAGAAACTCGAACAAGGCAGGTGTGGACTCTTACCTAAGTTTTAATTTCCCTGTTGACTTTCACTTGTTTCACGGAAATCTGATATTTGAATTTCAAGTTTTACTCTTTCCATACAAAAATTTATGCTATTTGTTTCCTTATTTAGAAAACTTCACGTGTGCCAACAATTGACAATAAATATCATGCTAGGCAAAATCAGTTGTGCTCCAGTGTTATTTATAATGGATTGTATTTGGATGGCAACCCTTAAGGATTTTCTGAGTTGAAATTTTAATTAGGACTTCAGGCAAGCATGTTCAATGATGCAACAAGCGAGTTTGATGTTCTAGTGGCCAGTGATGCCATCGGAATGGGTCTTAATTTAAACATATCTAGGATCATATTTTCAACCTTGAAGAAGTTTGATGGTTTTGAATTTCGGGACCTGACTGTACCTGAAATAAAACAGATTGCAGGTAACACAAGATTCAACTAAGTAGATAGACACCTTTTTGAAATAAAGAAAAAAAATAAAGTCAAGAATTGTTCTTTATGTCATGTTATTAGAAATTAACCAAATTATATTTTTATATTCTATTCAAATTTGGAGACTTGGATATTTGAATCTTATTTTATTCCGGTGTTTTTGAATGCATATTATTGCAGGGAGAGCTGGTAGATATGGGTCAAATTTTCCTGTTGGAGAAGTAACATGCATAAATGCAGGGGATCTACCCTTGCTTCATTCATCTTTAAACTCCCCATCACCCACTTTAAAGGTAACTTGACTTCGATCACTGTATATGTATGTGTTCCTGGACCAAAAAAGTTGATGAAGAAGAAAAAATGAACAAGAAGGCTCACTTTAAGTATGAATCACTTTATGTCAAGCCTTTTGTTGATAACTTGATATGAATAAATTTCTTTATTTCAAGACTTCTATTTTGATGATTTATGTTTAACGCTTAATCTGATGCAGTGTGCTGGATTACTTCCTACTTTTGATCTAATGTATATGTATTCACGTCTGCATCCCGAATATGGTTTCTGTCAAATACTGGTATGGTATATCTTCCTGTTACTGCCAGCCCTATCTTCCAATCTTTTATCTATTGGTATACCAGTCAAATTGTTTACCCTATGCAAATGCAAGTATCAAGTTTGGTGATTGGTAATTACTTGCTAAGAGAACAAGATGATTTGTCCGCTCTATCCATCAAACTATCAACCTTGAAGATCACTAGACCTGTTAACTTGTAAATGTTTTTATCTTGTAATTCCCAAAACTAAATGTTGATTAAAATTTCTTTTATGTTGCAGGACCATTTCCTTGGCAATGCCAAATTATCCGCAAATTATTTCATTGTTAATTGTGAACAATTATTGGTATGTCTTTTTTATAGACCCATTTAATTGCCACCATTGCATAGAAGTATTGGAAAATTTTCAAATGTAGGTGTTCTAGTAATTTTAACTGTTGGTTTCAATTAATAATTATATATATTTTTTATAATTGAGATCAACGGTTAAAACCATTGGAACATCGATGTTCTTGGTACATTTGAAATTCTTCCAAAAGTATTTCCTTTTTATTCAGCAGAAATATCAATTACCAAATATTTCCATTATTTGATTATCGCTTATTGACTTCTCTTTTAATTATTATGTGGGTACATGGTGGCACTAGAAAGTGGCTGCTGTTATTGATGAATTCCCCCTATCATTGCATGATAAATACCTTTTTTGTATCAGGTACATTATGTTTTCAGAAAATAATAAATTTTCAGAATGTAAGGCCTAGTTTATAGGATTGTTAGATGAATTGAAAACCCAACGGAATGAACAAATTAGGGTGCCCGAACTTTGTATCCCTTAAAAATTTCAAGGAATTAGATAACAAATGCCTTTAAGTAGATAAGAATAGTAACTTGGAAGTTTTTGAAGCATTCAATACATTGAAAGTGTATTGAAAATTTTAAAAACTTGAATTTTCAATGAAATCTTCCTTAACAAGTCTCCTTGTTAACCAAATCCAATTTTCAGTCCAGCTGACATGGACGATGAGATCTCAGCTCAAGGCCTGACACAGGTAGTAACAATATTTCTTCATAAAGTATGTTGTCGTTACTTTGAATGGTCATAAATATGACACAACTTATGATGAACCAGTTTGCAGAGAACTATGCAAAGAGAGGCCTTGTTCGGCTTCGAGAAATATTTACACCAGGGACACTTACTGTGCCCAAGACACCGGCTGCTCTTAAGGAGCTTGAATCAATCCACAA
>NC_029789.2:18871015-18880350 GCF_000816755.2 Arachis ipaensis
TTTTTGGGTTGAAAGGTGATGGTCATGCATAATTTCCATCACTTCAATGACCATTTTAATAATCTCGTGCTTTACGGAATGGGCAATATTTTCTTTCGTTAGGTTGGTGAAATATTTTTACGTCCATTTTTCAACTGATATTATAAATGGTGCCTAAATGGTAGGTTCTTGATCTCTATGTTTGGTTGAGTTTTCGATTGGAAGAATCTTTTCCAGATCGGGAGCTGGCTGCATCCCAAAAGGCCATTTGTAGCATGTGAGTCTCTTGCCTTGTGTTAATGACTTAATGTCGGTGTTGCCCATTTTACTCCTGACGATATATTTATGAATTTGAATTTATAAGGTTGATTGAAGAATTCCTGGAAAGACTAGGGTGGCAGATGCCAATGGCCAGAAGGTTGCCTTCGCGTAAAATGTCGACTTCTCTGTCATCTCATCATCACACCAGGCGATCTTTATAGCTACTTGCCCCCGTAGTCTTTGACTACACATGTATTCTTTTTTAACAACCCCTCTCTCCCTCCCTCCCTTTACATGTATTCATACTGTTTACATTGTTTCATAAAAGGAAATTAGAAATTAATTCATATGATTCTTTTTTCACTTTCAATAGAATAACAGATCCAACTGAAAATGCTTGTCAATCTTGGAGATTTTCTTTTCTCCTCCCCTCTTTGGGTGATTTCCTTCCATTGTTCGCTTAGAGCTTTCATGGAATTTTATACCATGAGTATTATAAAACGCACTTGCCTTAAAATTACAAAATGGGTGTATATATAGCATACTCATGAATCCAACTTTGCACAAGTTAGGAACCACCGTTACTGGTATCATTTTTAGAATATGTAGGTTCCTTTTGAACTGAATCCTACTTCCGGAAACACCACTAACTAGTAACGAGATTGTTGCGTTGGATCTGTGCCATCAAATCCTCGATGTGTTGCTTCTCTTTGATCATGTTCTTGGAGTCGAGTTCTCCCAGCAGTAGCTTCAGCGTGACTTCCTTTGGAGTTAATCCCTGCAACACCATCTACTCAGAATGAGGAAGCACTCTCAAGCTTTCCGCTTCTACACATACCATGCACCAAAAGCGTGTAAGTTCCCACTTCAGGGCTTAAGTCATTTCTCAACATGTGATCCAACAGAAACCTGAGCACCTTCATCCTCTTCTTCCTGCAGCACATCTTCAACAATGGATGATATGTCTCAAGTTCAGGCTTACATGAGCTATCTTCCATCTCCTTGAGCAACCTCAGGGCAGTCTCTTCCCTCTGGTGAGTACAAGCAATACTAATCATAGTATTGTAAGTCATCACATCCCTCACAACACCTTGTTTTGGCATATCCTCAAACACATCACGAGCATCTTTAATCCTACCAGCTTTGCCAAGAATGAATATCAATGAGCTATAAAATGCCGTGTCAGGCACACACCCATCAACCTTCATCTTTCCATACAACTCCAAAGCTTCTTTGAGCAAGCATCACAATTGTGTAAGTCACAGCATTAGGGGTGCAACCATTTCCCCTCATCTCCTCCATAACTCGGTCCACTTTGCGAAAATCCTTCTCGCGGCAATATGATTCAACGAAAGTAGTGTATGAGAACGCATCAGGGTGAAACCCATGTTCCTTCATGTCCTCCATTGCTTTCTTGGCCCATTCAAATTTCCTAACTTTGCACCACCCATGTATCAAAACATTGAAAGAATGGGAATTCAAAGGAACCGAACCCTTGAACTCCAAAAGAGCATCATGGGCATGCTCAACACTATTCCCTTTCATCAATGCATCCATGAGAGCATTCAACATTGCTGTGTCCTGTTTGACACCAAACTTCCCCATTCTGCGAAACACTTAAATGGCATATTCATGCTTGCCAGCCTTTGCAAGCCTCCTCATAACCTTAACCAATGTGTCCGAGGTAACGTACCCTTGTTGAAGATGAGCCATTTCCTCCAGTAACTCCCACATGAGATCGAAATTCTTCGACTTTGCCAGGATATCGACCATGAAAATGTATAGTTGAGGAGAATGCTCATAACCTGTTTGTTTTGCCCATGTGAAAAACCCAAAAGCCGAGACCCAATCATTACTGAATCTCTTCAGAATCTGTTCAACCAAACCTTTTGAAACCTTAAAACCGCTCAGTTGAGCAAGTGCTTGAGCGACTTTCTTAGGGTTAGGATTTGGTTGAATTAGTTCCACATTGTTTAGGATAGCAAATGGGTGGCCTAGGCTATAAATATGAGGCTAAATTCTCCATATTTTTTGCACCAGTCGGAAACATTTAAAGCTTGTATCTGACTTTTCTTTTCCTCATATTTGCTTTGAGAGTGTGGGTGTAATGGGGTGCCGGTGTTAGAGAGAAAGAAGTCTATGTGTTGAAACAATTTTCACATAGTGATATTCTTTTGTTGTCATTTGACAATGGCCGTGGTTTTTTTCTCCAGTAATTGGGGTTTTTCACGTTAAATTCTTGTGTTGTAATTGTGTCTATTTTATTTCTCTGTGAAAGGTATTTTCTCAAGGGAGAATGGTGTACTATTCCCAACATGTGGTATCAGAGCTTCGGTTCGGTGGGATTTATTCTTAGTATGCTCTGTAGTTGCAGCCTAGTCTGACCTTCCACATCAGAAAAGAATTTTGTCCTGTGGCTTGAGGTTGATCTTTGGTTGCTGTTGTTGTTGCTGGAAGGCAGTATGACACTATGAGAGTGCAGTTTGGAAAGGTTCTGGCTAAGGAAAGACTTGGTATTTAAGTGTGTCCATTGTAACCCACCTCTCTTTCCTGGGGACCCTTCCTAGTGCACGGTCTACAGTTGAGTTATACTATTCTAGTATACAGTTGCAACAATGTCAGGATATTCAAGTGCTGTGAAGTTTGAAATAGAGAAATTTGATGGAAGAATCAATTTTGACTTGTAGCAAATACAAGTCAAGGATGTGTTGATACAATCAGGTTTGCACAAGGCGTTGAAGGAGAAGTATCCTCATGGTATTGCCGCACTGCCATGGATAAGGATAAGTTGTGGCAATCGGGTCCACAATTGCACACGGGCATTGGTTGGCGTTGAGATGCAAGGTGTGTGGTGGAGTTATGTCGATGGCTGAAGAACTTTCAGGAAAAGCCAATTTGGAAGTTACACTATGAATTTTCAGCAAGGTTTCGATCTATACCAAGGCGAAATGTTTGGAGTGGTCTAATTCCAAGTGAGTATACTTTCATGGTGGAGTATGATAGTTCTCTGAACTATGATTGTTGGTATAGACAATGGCAGCAAAGAATTGTCGGTGTTGACTATGGAAACTGAAGATGTGTGACTATTTCAATCAAGGTGGAGATTGTTAGGATTTGGTTGAATTAGTCCCACATTTCTTAGGATAGCAAATGGAGTGGGTGACCTAGGCTATAAATATGAGGCTAAGTTCTCCATATTTTTTGCACCAGTTGGAAACACTTAAAGCTTGTATCTGACTTTTCTTTTCCTCTATACTCTTTGATTAGAGAGTGTTGTGAGGTGTAGTTAAATATTTGCTTTGAAAGTGTGGGTGTACTGGAGTGCCGGTGTTAGAGAGAAAGAAGTCTATGTGTTGTAACAATTTTCACATAGTGATATTCTTTGGTTGTCATTTGACAACGACCGTGGTTTTTTTCTCCAATAATTGGGGTTTTCCACGTTAAATTCTTGTATTGTGATTGTGTCTATTTTATTTCTCTGCAAAAGGTATTTTCTTAAGGGGGAATGGTGTATTATTCCCAACACTCAGGAGATGGGTGCTTTTCCTTTAGAAGGGTGGTGATTGCTTCGACCTCTCCAAGGTTGTTTGGCTAGGAAGTTGGGGTGATGACAAATTTGGGAGTGGGATGAATGAGGTGGCCGTCGACCCAAGGAGCAAGTGAAGGGATAACGAAGTCTTCGTCGTAGTCGCCATTGGGAGAGGTTGGGTTTTCGGAGAATTTGACCCAAACAGGGAGTTCGTACAACTCGGGGGTTGGCTGCGTGGTTGAATCAGCCACGGTGTTGGAGAAGCAGTAGAAGCCACTGAAAGCAGTGGTTCGTGTAGAAAGATTCTTGCGGAGTGCGGACGAAGTGGTTCAGGAATCGTAATTTGGAGAGCATTTTGGCTTTGCTTGAAGTCAGCACACGAATAGAATTGTATATAGCTTATAATTCTATTCAATCTGTACCGCATTCATTGGATTGATACGATATTTGTAATTTTTTTAAGTTGGATATATCTGTATAATTTAAAAAAAAATTGTTTTAAAGTCTTTTTAATTTTAGAAAATTAATTTTTTTACATGTTTAAGCCTATTTATTCCTAAAATATTATCAATAAAAATTCTCTTGAATAACGAAAGAAAAATAATAATACAAGATCTAAGTTTAATTATTCTAAGTTAAAGTACAACATAAAAAATTAAAAATAAGATATCATAAAATTCATAAAACAACACACTAAAATTCATATCATATTAGGGTTTATTTTCTTAAACTATGCTATTTATATGAGACGTGTGGATATGCAGATCGGATCCGCAGATATCACTGCCAAATCCATAATCTGATCCGATGGCTCTGCAAATTAGATAATATCCGTAAAATTTGGATCGGATGTGGTTAATTACCGCAGATATTATCCAATTCATGTACAGCACTAGGAATAGAGGTGAGAACCGAATCAGTGATTGAACTAATCGGATTACCAAATTACTAGTTAATTGGTGGATTATAAATTAAATTAATTAATCTGATCATGTTTAAATAAAAATATAAAATAATCACTTAACAAGCATTAAACTTATATTAATAGAAAATCAGAAAAGCTCTACATCCATGTAATTTTTTCATCCAAGTTATCCAAGTAACTTCAATCAGACGTGCCTCTCCAACCCCCTTACGCGTTTGTTATACACGCGCCTCATATAACGTAAACCTTGTTCTCTTCTCGTGTTTTTGTTCTTCTTCTTCTTCTTCTTTTTCAACCTAATAAAATTTGTCGTTCTCCTCTGTTCGCATTTTTCTTCTCTGCTCGCATTCTTCATTATTGATCTGCATTAGATTTAACGTAATAAGATCCGTCGTTCTTCTTCTTCGTTTTCTTCTTAGATCTACACTTCTGAATGGAAACAATGAATGATTCAACTTCAAATCAGTTGAATGAGGTTATTACATTGAGACAGCTACGAAATGATTGTTGCATGATATCACAATAATCTTAAACACTGAACAAAGTAAAAGGAGGCTACCGAACCGAACAACATTTATTTGGTGAATCAAAATCACAAAGGCCACCGAACCGAACAATATTCATGTGGTGAATAAATGGTGATCGACTTTCAATCAACAAGAATAGTATTTCTCCTCCTCTTCCTCCCCATCCTTCTTCTTTCAAATTCGCGCACGTAGGTTCTTCTTCTGCTTCTTCTTCTTCGCGCACGCAGATTCTTCTTCTTCTTCTTCTCCTTCTTCTTTTGTTATAATCATCTCCAACAACACCAACATTTTGCTCGGTTAAGTGGAGTTGCTCATTTTGATTCACTTGATTATTAATGTATTCAGTTGAGTCCTTGTGCATGCAGAAATATTTTTATTACTGATTGAATGTTTATCATATTTTATTCAGCACATGATTGGTATTTGGTTCAGTGGTGTTGGTCATTTTGGTTCACCTGATTGTTATGTGTTCAGTTGACTTCTTTTGCATGGAAAAATGTTATTCTTTATGATTGAATGTTTATAACGTTTTATTCAGCACATGAATGTTGCTCGGTTCAGTGGAGTTGCTCATTTTGATTTACTTGATTGTTAGTGTGTTCAATTGAGTCTTTGTGCATGTAGAAATATTTTTCTTGATGATTAAATATTTTATGACGTTTTATTCAGCACATGAATGATGTTCGGTTCAGTAGAGTTGGCCATTTCGGTTCATTTCTGTTCTGCACAATTTAAAACTCTTCCTCCTCACCTTCTACTGCTTCTTCACCAGGGAGAGAAAGAGGAAAAGACAAAAAAAAAATACAGCAGCAATAACAATAAAAGAATGAAGATAATGAGAAAACACGTGAAGAAGAAGGAACACAAAAAAAAAGGAGGAGAATGAGGAAGAGGAGGAAGGCAAATCTATGTTGCTGCTTTTGTTCGTTTCTGGTTGTTCTTTGCCAAATCTTCTCGCGATTCTTCTCCAGTAGTGGTTTTCGCAGAGAACATGACTTAAATTTGAGTGATTTTGAGAGAGATTCGAAGAAGGGGAGCGATTTCGTGTTGAGGAAGAAGTAACGTTTTTTCATAATGAACGCGAAGTAACGAAGGGTTTTTGAGCGTGTGTTTGAACTCGTCATTACTGCGCGTGACTCTATTTGAACTTGGGCCAACTTGGTTACATGATTACATGAATGTGTAGCGCGCCCGATAGAAAATATATATTTTCACTAACATACTAACAACAATCAATTATCAATTTTTAAAAATAACTAATAAAAAAATTTCAATTAACGTTAAGTTTATATTAAAATAATTAAATAAGAATAACAATCAAATATTAAACCTACATTAAAAGGACATCAATTAAGTATTATACATTAAAACAATAATAATTGCAATATTAAAACAACAACAATAAAATATTCTATACAAATTTCAATTAGCATCAAATTTCTATTTTAAACTTATATTAAAATAGCAACAATTTATATACAAATTCTAATTGCTTTTAAATTTGCGAAAGTATCATGCTATATAAATTCCAATTAACGTCAATTTATCTATGCTACACAACATTGAAAAAGTAAATAAATAAAAGCTCACCTCTGTAGAAATTCAAAAGCAAAATCAAATCCTCAATGTTCTAATAGAATTTCATAGTATTCCGATCACAGAACCAAAGCCAGAAGAAGCATGAGGCAAAGAGGGTCAAAATTAACAAACATTAACCATTGTAACTATATTAAAACAGGATTTGTAGCAGCAATCATTCAAATGGCTAAATCATTAAAAATTAATCATCAAATAACTAAAAAAAACTCACCTTGACTGCACACAAGGAAGAGGGAAACAGAGGACTAAGACACAGTGAAGCACAGTAGAAGGGCGCGGTGATGCAGAAGAAGACGCGTACGGCGCGGCGCCGAGACGGGGCCAGCGAGAGGCAACGACAGAAAAGATTGAGGCTTTGAAGAGTAGGTTGGAGCCTTGGAGGGTGGCTTCTTTGAAGAGTAGTTTTTTTTTTCAAAGAATTTTAATTTTGAACCGGTTCTCATTCAAAAACTTGTCGATTTATTAATTTTTAATAAAATCCGTCGATTTATCAGTTTTTAATAAAACCGGTCAGATCAAATCGATTTTATTGGTTCTTATCCTTTTTAGATCTTATGTTCAACCCAAATCAATTTTGAGGCCGGGTCACCAATTTTTCGATCCGATTGTCTGAATCGGTCCAACTTTTATAACTATGGTCACAAGTTTTACTCAGTGGCCGAAGCTGACCTTTTATTGATAGCTGACTAGTTTATGTTTAAAACATAGGTAACCTTTATTTGTCTTTTATTTTTGAAAAAGTGAAATATAGATATATGACCTTTTAATTCAAGAACAAATGCGTTATTCAAAATTGAAAAATACAAAACTATCCCTCGTCATTTGAATTGCATGACATATGAGTCCTCCCGTATAATTTTCTTAGCCAAACGTAATAGAGTTGGTTGATGTGGCAGGCCAGATACTCATGTATCACTTATGTCTCTATTATGGAGCTGACATTGTCTGTTTTAAAAAGGTAATGGGACAATTTGGTTCCCATCATTCAAAACTACATTTTTTTGAAGTGAGGAATGTTTTGTTTCATCCCTGACAATACATAATGACAACGATGCCCATTACACATAGAATTACATTATGTCCTAGCATAATAGAAGATCATAGTTCTGAAAATCAGACCAGACTAATCAGTTGGACCAATCTAACCGTGAACCGATAGCATCAATGCTTTGGTTCATCACCTGAAACTGTTCAATTAGAAATTGGATGTGAACCGTTGAATCGATGGGTTTTATTGAAAGATGCTGTTTCGATAAGCTTTAAACAAAAAAAAAGGAAAGAAAGATGCCAACCTTGTGACCCCGCCAGGCCGCCACCACCCCTTCCTTAAGATTTGAGATTTCAGAAAACAACAAATATGAGCTGCCCATGGGAGCCATTACTGCCGTCCGTCGCACCTGGGCTTCTCTCTTCATCCTATCGGAGTTCTCTAAGTCTCCAATCCCCGTTTTCTCTCAGACTCACCAATCGCAGACGCGCAACTTCTTCCTCAAGCATCCGTCATCTTTGTCTGCTCGCTGTCGTGCTAGCTATCGTCTTCGTCTGCTCTCTGCTTACTGTCGTCTTTGTCTAATCTCTGCTCACTGTCGTGTTCATATGCTCTCTCCTCGCCGTCGTCGTCGTCTGCTCTCTGCTTGCGGTCGTCTTTTTCTGCTAACTCTACTCGCCGTCGTGCTCGCCATCTCAGACCAAAGGTCAATGCTCACTACTCACTTGTTCGTTTTTTTTTATTTTTTTAATGCTCTATTCGGAAATCAAATTACAGGTTTATTAATTGATTATTGAATGTTTTGTGATTTTATTGAATGATTAGTTGATTAGTTTTGGCTGTTTTGTTGTGCTGTTGTTGTGCTGATGTTTTGTGATTTCTTTGCTGTATGTGTGTTTGTGTTGTGTTTTACTATTTTGTGATTTAATTATGCTTAGATGGTGAATGTCTTCATGATTTATTGATTTCAGTTATGTAGGATTTTGTAATTTCTTTGTAATTTGCATAGTAATGTGCTGCTGGAGATTGAATTGTTGCTATTTTGTGTTTGTGTTTTACTGTTTTGTGACTTAATTATGCCTAGATGGTGACTGTCTTCATGATTTATTGATTTCAGTTATATAGGATTTTGTGATTTTTTTGCTTAGTGATATGCTATTGGAGACTGAATTGCTGCTATTTTGTATTTGTGTTTGTGTTTTACTATTTTGTAACTTAATTATGCTTAGATGGTGACTGTCTTCATGATTTATTGATTTTAGTTATATAGTGTTTTGTGATTTCTTTGCGTAGTGATGTGCTGCTGGAGATTGAATTGTTGCTGTTTTGTTTTTGACTTTTTGTGTTTAAATTTTGAGTTTGTACTTAAACAAGTTCATAAGCCTTTGCTTGATGACATTTTATGTAGTATTTTAAATTTAGAAGACATCTTAAAATTTATATTAGATTATAATTATATTTTTTGAGTGTTTATTTATAATTTATTTATTATTTTAATATAAAATAATTTTTTTATTGGACTATATT
>NC_029789.2:18880364-18890607 GCF_000816755.2 Arachis ipaensis
GAGCCGAGCCACTCGTTGAACCGGCCGTGCAATGAACCCGGTGGAACCCGGTTCGACCCGACGAGTTTTGATGAAAAATGGTGACCCGGCCGGGTGATTTGACCCGGTCCGGGTGGTAAAATTTTTTTAAAATGTTGAAACAGTGTCGTTCCATTTCATCCCACCCCTCCCCCCTTTCGTTGAAATTGTGAAAGACCCTAGGCTAATCCCCCTTCCCCCATTGCCTCCAAATCTCTAATGGCATCTGAGACTCTTTGAGCTAGTGTAACCGCCGATACCCCACCAGCCAACCTCGTCTCTCCGTCAGCTCTCCGTCGTTCGAGCTATACAATTGGCAGTCCCTCACGGCCTCACTTTCACCCTCATGAATCACGACCTCACCCTCGTCACTCTTCAGGACATATTTGCCAAATCATTTCGTAGAGTATCAACCTCTTCAAGAGTTAAAAACGGTGGTGAATCTTTCAATATCCAATCCAAATGGTCATCAAATGCATCAAGACAAATTGAATCATAGCTTTGCTTTCTCATTAGATTCCTATGTTATCAAGTTATGTAATTACTAAACTAAAGATTAAATTGATATCAACATCAATTATGACAGTTGAGAGCATAGATATAAAAACCGGATTGATGATGGTAGTCGGATTGAAAAACCGGGGAACCGATCTCAAGATCAGTCCGAGTTGAGCATAGAATCGGAGAAGAATAAAATCCAATGAAAACCGGTTTGACCGGCCCTGTATTGAAAACCGGTTCGAAATTAAAATTAAAAAAAAAAAATCCCTAATGTTCAAAGAAGCCCCCCTCCAACCTACTGTCTCACACTCCCGGCACTAAAACACGGCAGAGGCAGAGCTCAAAGCCTCAACTTCTCTGTCGCAGCCTCTCGCCGGCCCTCATCCCCTCTTCGCCGCTCGCGTCTTCTTCTGCATCACCGCGCCGCTCGCATCTTCCGCTGTGCTTCGCCGTGGCTTGGTTCCTGTCTCCCTCTTCTCTGTGTGCGGCCAAAGTGAGTTTTTTTTTTCTATTTTTTTTAGTTATTCAATTATAATTTTTAATGATTTGGCCATTCAGGTGATTGTAGCTGTTGATCCGGTTTTAATGTAGCTGCAATGGTTATTTTTTGCTGATTCTGACCCTCTCTGCCTCGTGCTTCCTCTGGCTTTGGTTCTGTGATCGGAATACTGTGACATTTTATTGGAACACTGAGGCTTTGGTTCTGCTTCTGAACTTCTGCAGAGGTGAGCTTTTTTTTTCAATGCAGTGTAGAATATATAAATTGATGTTAATTGGAATTTGTATAGAATGACACTTGATCGCAAATTTGAAAGCAATTGGAATTTGTATATAAATTGTTGCTGTTTTAATGTAAGTTTAAAATAGAAATTTGATGCTAATTGGAATTTGCATAGAATACTTGATACTTGATTGTTGCTGTTGTTTTAATGTAAGTTTAATACTTAATTGATGCTGTTTTAATTTAGGTTTAATATTTGATTGTTACTCTTATTTAATTGTTTTAATGTAGGTGTAATGCTAATTGAAATTTTCCTATTAGTTACTTTTAAAAATTGATAATTGTCGATTGTTGTTACTGTGTTAGTGAAGATATATTTTCTATTAATGTAGGTTTAATACTTGTTAATTGACTATTTTATATTTTTATTTAAGTAGGACCGGTTACTTACCGGTTAAACTAGTGACTCAGTAGTCTGATCAGTTCGATTACCAGTTCGGTTCTGACAACTATTGGTGATAAAGAAACTATGTTTAATCTTTTGTTCTCTTTGCTTATAGGTTGTGGCCGCAGAACTTGAATTGAATCATGGATGCTGTTTGATGTACTGGTGACCTGACGACTTTGATTGCAGGTGATTCTTTTAAGTTCTTTTCTTACAAATCATGTAGTTTTCTTTTTAAGAAATGTAAAGGTTATTGGGTTTGTATTTATCAAGTGATATTTAATGTTTATGTTAACTAGTATTTTGGGTATACTAATTGAATTAAACTCTATATTCTCTTATTTTATTTTGAAAAATATAATGCAATCATATTATTCTGACTTAACATTTAGTCAGTCACCAATTTTATTTTTTAGTAGTACCACAGCTGTATGCCTGTATTGGTGCAACGATGCATTTAAAGGTATAGAAGCAGCTGTGGGTGTAAGTGGGAAGTGCGTGCAAAATCAGTCTCTCTTTCACTGATTCCAGACCCAGAAAGGGTTTAGCAATGAAGAGGAGCTCTCCATGGGATGAGCCTGTTCAGAATCCTGATTCTTCTTCCAACGACATTCCTCTCCCAATTACCTCCATTGACCTCACCTCCCAAGGTCGTCTTCTCCTCCATTTTTTCCTCCATTATTGTTATTAATGCCTTTCAAGTTTCAATTTCACTCCACTCATAGATCATCTTGTTATTCTTATTCAACTCTTATTTACTACTACTCCTATGACTTCTAGGGTTACATGCATAGATTTTTGTGCTTTCCTGGAGTAATTAAAATTTCAACAATCAATGAAATTCACCACCTCGCATTTAACTTATACAAACTTGAATCAACCCATTCCAAGAATAGTAAATCAAAAGTATTTATGCCACCACTCTATCCTTTCCGTTTGATTCATGTGTCATGTTATTTACTCTCAAATTTTTTGTTTCTTATTACTAATGCAAAGTTAATTTTTGTTGTAATACAATTATGTAGCTTTCAATGCCCATAACATGTGTAACCAAATAATCAATAAGTGATGTGTTATGTTTTGGTATTTTTTACACATTCTCCGAATTATTTGTTTTGATGATTGCTTCAACTACAACAATATCGGCTCAGAAAACACGTAAAACTCTTTCGATGAGTGGTTTGGAAATAAATTGTGCACGCGTTTCTTATTATCTATAGACCATATGCTGCTTTGCATTCTTATGAATATAATTATTCATAAGCTCATGCTTGAGTGCAGATATACTCATTAGACGGGCAGAAATATATCAGGAGTACATGAAGCAGATACCAATACCAAGTCAACGAGGCTCTGTCATCCCGTTTAATTCATGGATGGGATTAGGCAAATCAATAAAGCAACTCTATGGGCAGCCTCTCCATTACCTCACAAATGTTATCCTGAAGCAATGGGATCAGTTGAGACTTAACAGCAAGGATGAATACAAACCCTTAGACAACTTGATTCATCCGACCAAAGCCGAAGCCACCATCTGGCTCATGGAAGAAGTCCATCGACAGACATCATCGCATTTTCAGATTGCCGAACTTTGGAAGCTGGATCCAATGTACAATTGTTCTGTTGATGCCATTTTTCCAACTTTAGAGAAGCATTGTGAAACCAGTTAGTTTAAAGGCTTTGTTAAGTATCCTGCAAAATGTTTACTTGCTAGGTTTTGGCAAAGAAAACTTGAACAGCTCTCTTGATCATCTCGTCCCAATTCTTTTGTTTGACTAGTCATCTGTTTTGGGGCTTCTTTTTTCTGTTGTATGTGAATATTCTAGTTCAATGGTCAAGAGTAAATTGATTTGTCAATCAGATGTGAGAAATCCCACTTTATATTAACCGATTACCAATAACCTCTACAAGAACAAAATCCATCCCTGAAAAAATGGTACCTATTATTATCTCTAACAATGATTTCCCTACTGTATAATTTTGACACTAATTCAGCAAATGAGTGACAATCAGAACACATTCTAAGATTTTTGACAACCCTTATGGGTGCACCTTGATCAGTAGTGATGAGTCCATAAGCCATGGCTAGTTTTTCACTGTGCCTACTGAGCAAATGCTCTTTCTCCTGCTCATCAACATCAAGTAAGACATTGGTTGTATTAGGGACGTATCCAGCCTCGCTTAGCCTGCAGTTTATCTCCTGTAGCATTAATCCAATTTGAGTATACTCTGCGTGCGATTCATCACCCGAGGTAAACTCTTGTATCTGTCCCTGAACCTCTATTGAGCTTGATCCAGGCACTTTCTGGATCCCTTTTTCTTTCATCTGCAGCCTCACTCTTGCAACTTCATTCCATTTTCCAGCTGATGCATATATGTTGGATAACAACACATGAATGCCAACCTTTCCAGGGTCCAGTTGAGTTATCTTCTCAGCTGCATATTGTGCCATTTCGACATTATTATGTTTCCGACAAGCAGCTACAAGAGAGCCCCATATAACATCATTAGGTTCCATAGGCATACTTTGTATAACATCAAGAGCTTCTTCCAACAACCCAGCTCGACCAAGCAAATCAACCATACATCCATAGTGAACAATCCGAGGACTAATTCCATGAGTTGTCTTCATTGACCTGAAAAGTTGCCTACCTTGGTCCACAGAGCCACCATGGCTACATGAAGTCAATAATGCCACAAAAACAACATCGTCTGGTCTAACCCCTTGTTTGAGCATCTCATTGAAAAGCTCAATTGCCCCCTTTGTATTTCCTTCCATTGCCATAACGCCGATGGCAGCAGTCCAAGCTGACACATCCCGTTTGTCCATTTTCGTGAAAATACGCAAAGCACTCTGGGGATCACCACACCTAGAAAACATATCAACCAAAGCTGTGCCAAGCTGCTTGTCAATCTGAATGTCATTTCTCTCAATGTAGGTATAGACCCACTTAGCAAGATCAAGAGCTCCTAGATATCCACAAGCAGAAGCAACACCAACCATGGTCACTCTGTCTGCTTCAATTCCCTGGTTTTGCATCTCCCTGAATAGCTCAATTGCTTCCTGAAACATGCTTACTTGAACCAAAGCACCAATCATAGTATTCCAAGAGACAAGATCACACTCTGGCATCTCATCAAAGATTTTCCAAGCTAATTCCACATCACCATCCCTGATCAAACCAGCAATTAGCGAATTCCACGTCACCACTGTCTTGTTTGGCATCTGCTCAAATACCTTGCACCCAGATTCTCTCTCACCACATTTCATGTACATGTCTATGATGGCATTGGAAATGTTTTCCCAGCCTTCAAGTCCATTTCTTAAGACATAAGCATGGGACGACTTCCCAACAATTAGATCACCTAACTGCGCGCAGGCCGCAATTGTAGATAACATTGTTACCTTATCTGGGCATGGTCCCTGTTGCAGCATTTCACGCAAAACTACTAGCACTTCAGCTGGCAGCCCATGTTGGGCATAATTCGACATGATAGTATTGTACATAACCAAATTCCTATCAACACATTCATAAAAAATTTTGCTTGCATTATCTATATCTCCACATTTCATGTACATATCAACGAGTGCATTCCCCATGACAGCATTAAGCTTGACCCCCAACTTACCAATATAAGAAGAAACTTTTTTCCCCAAATCAAGATCCTTCAACTTGGCACAAGCAGATATAACACAAACCATAGTAACCGGATTGGGTTGAATCCCAGTGTCAACCATCTCAAAGAACAGAGAAACAGCTTCCTTGGGCAAGTCCCTCCCAACATACCCATTGATCAAACTAGTCCAAGACACAACATTTCTCTCAAGCATTCCATCAAACACCTTGCGTCCCAAGTCAACTCTGCCACATTCCGCGTAGAAATGTATGAGAGAGTTTCTGACGAAGATATTTCCCTGGAAACCCATCTTAAGAAGAGCGCCATGAACTTGAAGACCCTCAGCAAAAGCCATAACTTTGGAGCACGCACTCAGCAAGGACGGGAAGGTGAACTTATCGGGTAAAATGCCCATCTCCGCCATGTGAATGTAGAGCAAGATAGCTTGGTCGCAAAGGCCAGTTGAAGCGTAACCTCTGAGCAGAGAGTTGCAGGCGAACAAGGAAACTGCGGCTGTTTCTTCATAGAAATAATCGAAAGATTTTCGAGCGTAGTCGAGGCTGTGGTAGGTTCCCACGTCGACGTAAGCGGCGATGAGGTTGTTGAGGTAAGAAGCGCTGTGAGAAAGGCCATTCTTGATGAAGTGGCAGTGTAACTGCTTGAGCTCCGTGAGGGTGTCGCAACTTCCAATAACCTTTAGAAATGACGTGCTGGTGATGGGTTTCGGAGGCTGGGTAGCTGGGGAAATGGCCACACAAGAGGGAGGAAGGGCCGTCGCGGCCATGTTTGTGTGTGTATAAGTTGAATGGGAGAAAATTGTAAAAATAAATATTTTAAAATTAATATTTTTTAAAAAATAACAATAAAAAATGTAATTCTGATTAATTGACCTACTCTCACTCTATAAATAAGAATGAATGTGTAGGTACTTGGTACTTGGTAGCAACGCGCCATTATTAATAGGGGAAATTTTCATTAGATGTATCAAACCCCCCTTTCATTTTTCCATGCACAGATGAAACCAGTTTTCAGGACTATATCTAAGAAGCAATGAATTCACCCCTTCAATCAAAAATTCCAAAAAAAAAAAAAACGAAAAATCCCTCTCTCTTTTTTTCCTTCTCTCTTGACCATCATTATTTTGAGTCAATCAAGAAGGGAAGTTGAGTTGAAAACTGGCAACAACCATAAAACACAAATTGCCAGTTCCACTGCTTCTCACCCCATCTCTTACAAGACATGAAAAGATGGGATAATTAAAAGGACTCAGTTAGGGACCTCTGGCTGGTGCAAAACAGAAGCAACCTGGACTCTCATCTTCAGGTATCATTCCCCCACCTCTGCTTGTATCCAGTGCTTCTAGCATTGTCACCACGTCCTTCATTTCCGGCCGTTTGTTTGGATTCGCATCCCAGCATCTTTTCATGATATTTGCCATGCCACTTGGACAACATCTCGGAATATCTGGTCGTAAATTCTGACAAACAACAGGAAATCCGTGAATCATAGCCATAGACAAACATGCTGTTGTAAATTGTTCTTTAGACAGTTCGTCTTATGACTAACCTGACGAACAACTGCAGACGATATATCAGCGAAGCTTAGATTTGGATAAGGCATGTCACAGCAATAAATTTCCCACAAGCAGATGCCGAAGCTATACACATCACATCTCCTGTTGTAAGGTTTACCATCCAGGACCTACACATGATAATGCCAAGATTAAAGCCACCTCTTGTTTCCAATCTTGAAAAACATGATTCATATGATGCTTATTATTTTTCAAAAAAGCATCAGCACTTCAATACCTCGGGCGCCATATATCCAAGTGTTCCGGTTTCACCCGTCATGTCACTTGGATTCAAAGCTTCAACACGAGCAACTCCAAAATCAGCTATTTTCAGTTTCCGGCTGGTATCTAGTAACATGTTCTCTGTTTTAACATCTCGATGAACAATCCTCATTGAGTGTAGATAGCTAAGACTGCAAATTTTAGGGGGAAAAATACATTTTATTTTAATATTAGATTTAAAATTTCTAAGTATAGAATTATTACAGAACACAGTACTCACCCCCTGGCAAGGTCTAAAGCCAGCTGTACCACAATCTTATAAGCAAGTTTCCTCCTCCTATTCTTTATCAAGTATTGTTTTAGCGTTCCGCCAGGGAGAAACTCAACAATGACACAACATGCCCTTGAAGGGGGAGGAGGATTGTTATCAAAACTTGAAGGGTTTTTAGGGGGAATCTTAAGATTTGAAGTACCCATTGAAGCTCCGACAAACTGTTTCAGAAATTAATACAGACATCATTATTAAGCTGAGCAGTTATTTCTAGAAGCAAATTTAGTTGATAATCTTGAAACTAATTCATACCGCTCTGAGAAAGGAAAGAAATACTCAAAAAAAGAAAACTAAGCATGTGGATAATATCAGAGCAAAGTTCGAATTTTGCTCTGAAGTATGCTATCTGTAATAGCCACATTTTTTTTATCAACATTGTCATGTGTCAAATAATGATCATTAATAAAACAAGTGAGAGTGAAGAAGACTTTGAGGTTTTACTTTGGTGACATTTGGATGGTCAAGTTTGTGCCAAACAGCGACTTCCTGCCTAAAAGATGCACGTAAAGCGGCAGTTTCAGCAGCAGTAGCTACACCATCCTCACCCCAGTCCAAAACTTTCACTATAAAAATTCAAGACGGCAGCATAGTGGTTATAAAAGCAATATTTTCATTCTGAAATATGCTTGCAGACTCAAAAGGATATTATAATTAGAATGATGCTTTTAAATTCAACATATGCATACCATTCTAACACTTTTGCCTTTTCTCAGCAAAACAAGACAAATGCCACTTTTCTTTTGTCATTAATGTATTATTATAATTAGAATTAGTTACTTTTCGTTTGATAAAAATCAACATAAATTCAAGTAATATAAACATCAAGGTTTCAGTCAGCCAGCACTTGCCATTAGAAGCAATTTCACTTTATTATTAAAAAACAGATGTGCCTTCCAACACACAGATGATAAAAGGAAGAAATTTCGCTTTTCTGTCAAATTTCATTTTTCTTTTTCTTGGAAAACATGCCAGAAGAGATATTAGATCACAAGTTATTTTGAAAACTCCATTGCGGATTTGAGACCATATTCTCTTGCAGATAATATCATTAGCCAAATGTTTAAATAATAAAAATGTTGAAAGACATCAAATGGAAAACATATTAAAAAAAAAAGGTTAATGAGATGCAAATACCTGCAACATCTTTTGTATCATAAGTGCCCCTGTAAACAGTTCCATAAGCGCCATGAGCAACTGCATACCTTAAATCCAATTTGGCCAAATCAATCTCCCACTCCTCCTTTGGCCTTTTAACGTCGAGGCTCATCGTTCTCGACCAAACCTTGCTCAGGTGCTTTTCTAGCTGGGCATCCAAACTCTTGAGATCAATTTTATCAGCTCTGAAGATCATATCTTTGCTGCTCTGGTTTCCAGTACCCTTCATCTTTGAATTCAGAGCTCCTACCGCTTCACATTCTGGTTTCCTCCTCCCATTCTCACCATCCGAATCCATCTTCAACACCCTAAATTATCGAATTTCGACAACTAGGATGGCAACCAACTAAGTTATTTAGACAGCAGAATTATTTTCAAAAAAGAAAAAAGAATTTGAAATATTTGTGTACAACATATATTTTCTAAAGAGAAAATGATAACGGCAATTGTAAAACCTCCTTTCTTATATACCCTTAAGGCCTAGAATTTTTTTCCCTTTTGGTATGAACACTCAAGCCCAGAAAACTGACTCATCGTGATTAAAACCAAGAACTCATTCCTGGCCAACCACTTATTCTATTGACTTCTAAATATGAAGAAATAGTAGCAGAATAAGAAAAAGTAAACTTCTTAGAAAACGACCCAATTCGCACTATTCCTGACCAAGACCAACCATCCAGAAAAAATTAAAAAACAAAATAAAGATTTCAAGCATACAAGAAAAAAGAAAATAAATAAAGGTATCTTCGAAAGTACAAACCTTTAAGAGAATCAAGCAAACAATGAAGGAAACTAAAAACTTGCAAGGACCCCCACAGAAAGCAAAATAACAACAGATTAAGAATTACGCTAAATAAGAGATAGCAACAGAAGCCACAGGCGAGAAAATTGACTTTTTTTTAGGCCACCCAAAATTTTCTTCCTTACTTCTTTTTTCTTTGAACAAAAAATAAAAGTGGGTGCGTGAGATGGATACCTTTTAAGGTGTTGGAGGAATCAAAGGGTTTGTTTGGGTTTGGAAACAAGAGAGAAAGTAAGTTTTGCAGTTGTTGTCATCACCAATTCAGAGACGTTGCCCAAGAGAACGAAGGCTACATTGAAATTGAGGGTTCAGTTTCTGCCTTGTTCTGAATTGTTGCAAAAAGGAGCGATTTTGAAGGGTGAAACCGATTCCAAGCCAGCATGCAGACCACCCCAAATTGAAACCAGCGGTGATGGAATCGCTGGTGTTCCCTAAAATGAGGTGGACGAACAAAACAAAACAATCTCTGAGAGACAGAGATAGAGAGAGAGGCTGTTATGTTATGTTATATTAAAAGCCTTGTTTTTCTGTTTCCTTTTAAAACCAATATATATTCTTAGTCCAACAAATTTTATTAAATGAATTTCATTTCCATGTACGCTAAGATTAAGATCTTTGCTTTTGCATTGGTACCATTGTTAAGTGTAACGGTTTGTTTGGTTCATGACAAATCAAGCATCTTTTGTGTTCGTTATTTTTGCGTAGCTGATGACTCAGGATAGGTGTTTTCCTCTTTCCTATTATTCCTTCGTTTTCAGTATTTGTTTTATTTATATTTGTGGTGTTTTTTTTATGGCTATTTATGTTGTTAATATAAAAAATAATTATTTTTATTAATATGACGTTATACAATTGAATAT
>NC_029789.2:18891082-18901495 GCF_000816755.2 Arachis ipaensis
ATTAGTAAATTTAAAAAATAAAATAAATAAGTTCTGTACAATTTTTTGTTATATTTAAATAAATGAGAGAGAGAGTCGTTATTTTTGTGGCTGAGGGTACTTAATTGTATGGGACCAAATAAAGAAGGACAAATATACATGGAGTTGCCCTTTGGATTTGGAATTTTTCACTAGCAACCATTGAAAAATGTCCATCGCACATAGTTTCTGTCATTTTCCTTGTTCCGGCAAATAAATTACTATTAGACACCCACATACTTATGAAATGGAATACACTTTTGACTCTTAAGAGATAAGTCTGAACATGTTGGAAAGAAACTCAACCCTGTATTGGCAGTATTGTCTATACTATACTATACATGGTAAGGTTAATGTAAAAAGAATCTTACTAGAGAGTCAATAAAATATTTGTATAATATGTATAATGAGTTATTTATTTAGTTTAATATGAGTTAAAAAATGAACATTTAGGGTAAAATATTACTAATTTCTCAAACACAATACATCTATACTATCTAGAATAATCATCCAAGTATCAAGGATAATAAATATCTGATATCCTACTGAATCGAACATCTCTAAACTTCCATTGTACAGATACCCCATTGGCTCCCTATACTTCCTCATGTAAAAAAACCTAAAAACAAACTATTTTCATAGGAATTAAGTTACACAAGCCTATACAACAACAACAACAAAGTTTTGTCTCACTAAGTAGAGCCAATTACATGAATCAAACGATATTATTGAACTTTATCATGTATCATGTTAATAGAAAGACCGTTTACATGTAAATCTCGTTTGACCACCTCCAGGATGGTCTTCTTAGATCTTCCTCTACCTTTCACCCCTTGTCCATCTTCCATCTCATCCACTCTCCTGATTGGGTGTTCTGTCGGTCTTTTTCTCACATTTATGAACCACCTGAGACGCGATTCTACCATCTTTTTCACAATAGATACTACTCCAACTCTCTCTCTTATATCTTCATTCCTTATTCTATCCAATCGCGTATAACCACTCATCCATTTCAATGTAACACCCTACCACACAGAGTCTTATGCTTAAGTCATAAAATTGAGGTGGTGAGATATTACGACCTCTAAAAATAAAAATATACATACAAAATAGTTGAAAAGTTTTATATCTATGAGCCTTTGAAGAAAAATTTAAAACAAAAGTCGTAACACTTATGTAAACAGAAACTTGCGTGAAAAGAAGCGTAAGATACATATATAGGAATAATAAAAAGGGAGTGTTAAAGATACAATTAATAAGGTTTCCAACTCGGTTCGCAAAGATAAACCGGCCAAAGCATATAAGTATATATATACATATATATAAGAGAATCCCAAAATGACCCAAAGCAGAAAAGACAGCCTATTTCTCCGAGTCAACCTCTAAGAGGGACAATCATAAAATACAGGGCGGAGAATCTATATACATATATAAATATAAACAAAATACGTCCCTGAGTCCCAAGAGTTCTTCGCTTCATCAGAGTTTCCAGAATACAGAGTGGTGCTTCTCAACCTGCATCTGAAAAATACAGAATATGTATGGGATGAGAATCGGGGGTTCTCAGAATGGTTAAGGTGCCCACATATATAATAAATAAGGTCCCAAAAAACCAGAGGCAATCCTAGAACTTCAATACTCAGATTATAAGACCTAAAGGAACAAACTGAACCATAAATTTGGTTATAACTCCCTAAGGTAAAGCCAAAGTATAACCCTAACTTTGTAGTTTAACTTCTGTCTCCTTTAACTCTAACCCTTGGTTTCACTTTCAAATAACATAATATTCTATATATTTTACCGCTTACTACTAAATCATTGTTAAACAACCCTTACCACTGACCCAGCCAATCACGGCCTATGGCCCAAATCAAACCAGCTCAGCCTCTGGTCCAAATAAATTCAACCGGACCTCTGGCCCATTTCAAATCAAATCAACATTATCACATGTCCACCACCAAGGTACTCAAAACAGAAAGACAATCACAAACACAAGCAAATAAAAGGCAAACACATTTAAAGAATAATTACAGCAAGTATCATAGTTATCAGTTAAATAGAATTTATTAGATAGGCAAACCAAAATAATTATGCACACCCAAACAAAGCAAGCAAATGCAACATGATACATGCATGTCCTACTGGCCGTGAGCTCACGTGTCGGTTATATCACCAGAACCCGACACATCTGGTAGCCAAGCCAGACATTTGTCTCTCGGTTGCGCATCTCCAGGAAGATCATAAACAAAGGAGAGTGCCTTTCCACATCGAAGGAGTGTGCCTTTCCACCTTCTCCTGGAGGATATACGAAGGAGAGTGTCTTTCCACATCGAAGGAGCGTGCCTTTTCACCTCGCAACCAAAGAAGAATGTGGGGGGAACAATACGAAGGAGAGTGCCTTTCCACCTTTCCCACATCTCCATCACGACAAGAGAGGGAACTTCCGTCCTCAACTTGCCATTCGAATACATTTTCAAGTTAACAAGCAAGCGGGATCCCACCCAAACCTTGTCCTCTCGACCATTCCGGCCACACACACATCTCGACCATTCCGGCCACACACAGTCATCCCTAATCTTATCATTAACATCTCAATTCAGTTACTCTAGACCATCGTTCACTTTTTGCACTAAACTTTCAACGGGCATAACTCTTTCGTTTTAAAACATTTTTCATCCGTTCTTTAAACGACATAAACTTCACGGATCCAATTTTCATATAAAATAAGTTTGAAATCATTCAGGGATCCGGAAGTCAAGTTATGGCTCGCTGAAGTTCAGCTAAAAATCAAACTCTTCACAAAAGCTCATAAACCTCTATTTTCACCAACCCAACTCAATACTAACACTCTAAACATACAAACAGCACCACAACCTTTCAATTCAGTATCATAATTCCACATTCTATCAAAACCAAGCATACCTCCATTAATCACACTTATCCCAATTAATCTCAATTATACACACAATTCTCAATTAATAAATATTCATATAGTCTTGTTCATTTTTCTCATTCATCACCATCAAAATCACCATTCATCAACCTAGTTCACCAACCACAAGCACATTCACATCATGATTTGTTAAATCTAATCAAGCATCATCAATTCTACATACATTGTTAACTAAATCACTAAACATGTCCCAAACTCGTAGTTCAACTTATCCTAGGTCGTCTATCTTAAGTTTTCACAAGACATTATATATTAAATACGAAAAACCAAAATCATACTTTGGCTGATTTTCCGATAACCTGGAATACCTCAAGCGTTTTCGAACCACAAGCTCCACAACTCCAGCCCCCCCTCACCAACGATATCCGGCCTTTAAAGCTAATCCTCAAGCTTCCAATTTCTCAAATTAACTTCAACCGATAACCAATTTCAATCTAACATCACAATTATCACTATAATCAATATAGAGTTCACTAAATCAACATTTCACAAAGGGTTGGAGGGTTCTTACCTTGTCCATAGTTCAAGTGAGTCAAACCCAACAAAAATTCGCAAGCTAACTCGAACCTAAACACCGAAATCATACAAAACTTGACATGCATTCATATTGAATTTTGAAAACTGAAAGGGGAAGATCTGAGTGTACTAGATTGAATTTCTTACCAAATTAGTTTGCTTTGTAGAGAATTCCGAGTCGAACGCTGGCCGCTGACGGCTCGTCAATCGGAGCTCCGGATCAAAAATTACATGGATTAGAAGTTGAATTGAAATTGAAACCTAGGTTTTTTTCTCCTTCCCTTACCTTGCATGGCTTCAGTGTTCTTGGCTGAAGGGAAGAAGAGAATTGGCTCTTCTTATATGAGGTTGGGCTGATGGGTTGGGCCTTAGGCCCATTTTGGATCCGGTTCAATCGGTTCGGTTCGTTCGATCCAATCTTGAGTCAAATTCTTTAAAATTAGTGTCAAAATTCTTGTTTTAATTAGTTCTATCTCACTAAATTATAAAATTTTATTTTCTAATTTATTTGATTAATAATTAATTTATTAGCTAATTATTCACTAATTACTGAGGGTTTACATTCTACCCCCTAACAAGAATTTTCACCCTTGAAAATTTGCCCTCAATACTTCATATATGCTCTCTCATATCCAACCGACCTCTTATCATTCATTTTGCTAGTCTTCCAACCTGAATTCAAACACAAATTCACATTCTCTAGTCTCAGGTACAACATCATAAACTTAATCAAATTCAAGCCTAATTGGTGTGCAAAATCGTGATCATTACTTCCTTGGTAACGGCGCTAAAAACTCAATACGCACGTTCATGATCTTAATTTATTCACGAATTACTTGGGGTTTACACTCAACATCTTCATCTCTGCCACACTTAGCTTATGTTTGTACTCCCTTTTGGTCACCCAACACTCTATACTATAAATCATAGCCGGTCTGATAGTAGTACGATAGAATTTACCTTTAACTTTTAAATGCACATTTTTGTCACATATAAAATCAGACGCATTCCACCATTTTGACCAACTTGCTTAAATCCTATGATTTACATGTTGTTCAATCTCTCCATTATCTTGTATGCTATAACTACATTTAATAAGTCTAAATTATATTCGTGGTATTATTATATATAATAAAAAATGTTAAGTGATCGAACAAGTTATTCTTGTAATTAAATCTAACTAAATCTTTTTTCTTTTGATATTTTTTTAACTAAATTTTCTAGTTATCGGTTCTTAAGTTATTGAATCAATTTAATTACTATAATAACTTGATCATATAATATTATTGTAGAATAATAATAGGAAAACAATAATCTATCATAGAATAATAACAGAGAAACAATAATCTAAAGTTATCTTATTTAATTTGACATTTATAATTTTACGTATATAAAATTCAAAATTACATACTTATTATATTTAATATAATACATTTGTTTCAAAAATAATTAATAAATATAAAATAAAAAAAACTTTAGATCGATTTGAACTAGTTTTTATTAGCTTTCAAAGATTTTCGATTATACAATGTCATGTCCTTCTATTTTCTCATAGGCTGCATTTGTTTATAGAGACAGGAGAGAACATGATACGGAGACCAGAGACAATAGGACGGAAACACTAAAAATTATTCTTTGTGTATTGTATTTGGATACGATATACAAGACACTAATGTATTGTTCAGTATTATGTTTGGATACACATAGACAAAACTAAAATATTATATGAAATGACTAAAATAGTCATGTGATTCCAAATTTTCTACATCAAATACAAACTAATTTAATAAAGAATGAGAGTACATAGGAGTACAAACGAAACTTGAAAAAATATTTGAAGAGGCAAAAAATTTTAATAAAGAAATATATAATAGTATTTAAATTAAAATAAAATTTATAAATTTAATTATTTTATTTTTAAATTTATTATTAATATGTAGGAATACATATGGTTAAGATTAACAAAAAAAATAAATCTAAGTTTGATTAATAAAAATTTTTGTTTAGGTTAATAAGTCAAATTAATTTTAAATAAAAATCAATTTTAAAAAAGAATCCATTTTTACATGAAAAAAATTAGTTTTTGCACATAAAAATCTATTTTTATTTAGAAAACCAATTTTTTTTTATCTAAAAACTGATTTTTTTTTAAATTATATAAAATCAATTATAACTTATAAATTATTTTTTAGTATTTTAAAAGATAAATTTTACTTTTTGATAATATTTATCTTTCAAAAGTTTCAAGACTAATTATTTTTATTATTATTTTTATTACAAATCAAATAATATAATACAAGGTTAAAATGGTATTGAAGTAAAAACAATAAGAAGGAAAGAATTATCAACCCCAATAAAAAATTCTACAAAAAAAAAGAGAGTACCTAAAAAAGAAAGAGATAGAGAAAGAGCATGAAGAAGAAAGTACCTCTCTGAGAACAACGCAATAGAAATAATAAGAAGGGGTAATAGTGAAATAATAAAAAATATCTATGCACAAAAAGGAAAACAAAATTTATAAAAAAGTCCGTGTCCACTCTTCCAAATCACGTGTCTATTGGGCTGCGTTTGTTTTTAAAGACAGGACAGAACATGACACTAAAACGGAGACAATAAGACAGAGACACTAAAAATTATCTTTTGTTTATTGTGTTTGGATATGATGGACAAGACACTAATATAATGTCTAGTATTATGTTTGAATACACATAAACAAGACTAAAATATTATATGAAATGACTAAAATAGCTCTGTGATTCCAAATTTTCTACATCAATACAAATTAATTTAATAAAAAATAAGAATACGTAGGAGTACAGACGGAACTTGAAAAAAATATTTGAAGAGGCAAAAAATTTTAATAAAAAAATATATTAATATTTATATTAAAATAAAATTTATAAATATAATTATTTTATTTTAAAATTTATTATTAATATATAGGAATACATATGGTTAAGATTAACAAAAAAAATAAATTTAAGTTTGATTAATAAAAAATTTTGTTTAAGTTAATAAGCCAAATTAATTTTAAATAAAAAACTAATTTTAAAAAAAATTCATTTTTACATGAAAAAACAATTAGTTTTTGCATATAAAAATCTATTTTTATTTAAAAAAAAACTAATTTTTTATCTAAAAATTGATTTTTCTTTAAATTATATAAAATCAATTACAATTTATAAATTATTTTTTAACATTTTAAAAGATCAATTTTACTTTTGCTAATATTTATCTTTCAAAAGTTTTAAGATTAATTATTTTTGTTATTATTTTTATTACAAATCAAATAATATAATATAAAGTTAAAATGATATTGAAGTAAAACGATAAAAAGAAAAGAATTATCTACCTCCAATAAAAAATTCTACAGAAAGGAGAGAGTACTTGGAAAAGAAAGAGATAGAGGAAGAATAGGAAGAAAAAAAAGTATCTCTGAACAACACAATAGGAAAAAATAAGAAGGGGTAATAGTGAAAAAAAAGGAAAACAAAATTTATAAAATTGTCCGTGTCCACTCTTCCAAATTCCGTGTCCAAAATTGTCCTTCGTGAAAGAGTGGACACAAAAGTATAAAAAACTGTCTCGGAGACAATATGTCCACTGTCCATGTCTCTGCTTCCAAACACTTTTTAAACAAGTGTTGTCCATGTCTCCGTGTCCTGCCCCCAAAAACAAACGCTACCTTGTTGTCCTTCGTAAAAGAATGGACACAAAAATATAAAAAATTGTCTTGGAGACAATGTATTCAGTGTCCATATCTCTACTTCCAAATACTTTTTAAACATGTGTTGTCCATATCTCTGTGTCTTGCCTCCAAAAACAAACGTTACAATAGTGCTTCATTAATAAGTAAGTGAAATAGTAGTATTATACAGACTACTAGCGTGAAGACCCGTGCAGTTGCACGGGATTACAGTTTTATGAACATATTGAAAAATGAAACTATTCAATATATCTAAAATATTTTAGACAAAGAATCATACCTGACCTCAATATTATAGTTTAAAAAAAAAACATAATAATTTGATTGTCATTACAAGAGAAGAAAAAACAAAGTCAAATACTTCACATTTGTTTAGAGCAACTATTCACACCGTATAACAAAAGATTACATAAATTAAGTAACAAATTTACCCACTACGCATATTTTAAATTTTAGAGCATGAAAAGGCTAAGTTTCAAAATGTAATACATATCCAAAGTAACATAAAAAAGTTTCAAACCAACTAAAGTACTACTTCCTAGTTACAGAAACTCAAATCTTTCGAAACCATCTCAAACACACATGAATCTCTGGTTTTAAGTTTGTGTATTTTCACAAAATCTTTCCATTTAGGACCAATTTTGTATTCTCGTTCTTTGCCTTTACTTTTCAAAACATTCATTTCAAAGCTTGTAGTAATCTTTGATTCCTCAACAACAAACTTCCAATTTTCTGATCCTCCTGACTCAAGTAGTAACTTAGCAAATTGATACGGGATATACTGTGTAAAAAAATTAATTTCACAAAAAAATTAAAGTAACCAATAAATATAAAACTATCATTATGCAAACTTACAACTCGATCAGCCTTGACATCATGCTTAGTCAATGTCTTGCAATGATATAGAACAACATATCTGTTTGTTTCAATGATAATTTATAAAAAAATATCATCAAACTAAAAATGATAACAATCAAAGAGATGTAAGATGATGTTATATAAAATATTTTGAAATAGAAAGTAATTCTTCTACCTAATATATTTTGATTGTAACAAACTTAACTACCAATTAGTTTATACAGAGAATGATAAAATCAAGAACTCATGTAACACTAGTATAATATTAAATAAAAAAAATGAATATACCCTCTCTTTTTTGTCATTGATCTATTCTGGATAGTGCTTGCTTTTGAATTGTTCAAAGAACTACAAGTGCAAGTAATAAAAAAAAGCGAAAAAATTCAAAAATAATTGAAAAAAACAGATAACCGAAGAAGCAAATAGCAACATAATATTATTCAATAAATTATAGACATATTTGAAAATAAATATGTTAATAAATACAATAATTTAAGTATAACATGTACAAAATTAACAATAATTAAAAAAAACTGTAAATTCTAACCTTTTCATATTCTCATGCATCCCATTATCCTCTATACCAGAAACAACATCATCCAATACATCAAAGTAGTTTAACCATAATTTATCCTGGATAACTTTTAATAAAGATATTTCAATAATATCTTTAACATAGTGAGATTCATAAAAATCCATATAAGATTGGATTATTTCGCTTATCCATAGGAGCCATAAAAAATATTCCACTTGTGACATACATTAAACAAATTCTCACCATGCTTTTGAAGTTATAGAAAGCAAATAACTTCTCTACCTCATATGAAGGTATCCAGATTTTTTTTCCTCAAGTTTTTATTTTAAGCTTGATACAATTATCACAGAGATCAATTAGAACAATTTCATATTTCAACTCAGCACCATATCTAGCAATTATTCTATCTGGAACCAACACATCATTCTAAAAAAAAAAAACTCTTATCACATATATTTAATTTATTATAAAAATTTTATTAATTCGGTTACATGTAACTTATATGTTTTTTACATGGTTACAAAAAAAAGCACAAATTATATATTAATTTAAATGTGTACCCATCTTTTGTATGCACCGAATATAATTTTTATTCTTTATCAATTGGCCAATGTTGTCTTGTGCCAAAGAAACGTCTAAATCAACTCCATTCAGTATGTTTACAACACAGAACAAAAAATCATTAATAAAAGACACAAATAATACAATATCTACCTTTTGCGATCACTTCTACATACAACAACACTCATGGTGGGAGAACAGTGCTTGAAAAACTTCTTTGGTTTATCTGCAAACAGACAAAAAGAAAGGAACAACAGTAACTTTTTATTAATGTAACTTTTTTATAACAAAAAATGTGATAATAATAGTAACATCATAAATGAGTTATTTCAAAAAACAGCATTCCACCTTGTCACAAAGCATGTTTGGACTCCTCATATTTAGACTCGAAAAATCAACTTATCAACTCAATCTTTTCAAAACTCAAAACTTCACTTAATCAAATTAATGAAAGGAAAGTTACCAACAGAGAAAAAACATGCAAAAGAAGAAACAACGAATAAAAGATGGTGTGTTGGGAGTACAATGATCAGGGTAAAACTTTACCTTGTTGTTCAATTTTTTGACGATTTAGATGATGCTCGAGTCCATTGATAACAGCACGAAGTTTGTAGTCTCAATCTGTCAACAACCCAAGAAAAAGGGTTGTCTGCAAATAAGCTACCCAGGACGTTGCTATCAGACGAGTTGGGGGTGTTGACATGCACTATAGTCGACGACGCCTTTGTATGTTGTAAGAGGTTATGCGGTTTGATTGTGAAAAAGTTGGGTCTTAGGGTTTCTTGGTTGAGTAAGGTGAGACGTCAGAGAGAGAGATGACGAAGGGCCACTAGATTCACTTTTGTTTCCTTTTTCTTTTTTGAAGGGGTGGGGGAGTTCGTGGCTTTTGATTTTTCTATATTTACCTTTTGATTATTTTTTAAAAGATAAGAACAAAAATATAGGGAAGGTGATGGGTTCTAATATTGTTAGAGATAAAAATAAATTAGTAAAATATAAAAATTATTTAGATATTATTTTTTTATATGTGCCTAATAAATAATTTTTATAATATAACAAATTACATTTTATTAAGTTAAGATTACATTTAAAAAGTCAAAATGTCTTTTTTTAAGGTTATTTTATCAAACTACAATTCAATTTTTCAACTATTTCTCAAAAATCTACGAAAAAATTATCTACAAATCATAGGATTTATTATTTTTAAATAATAAATACAGAAGTGTATATATTAAAATTTGTTAAATATTCAAAAAAATAGACTGA
>NC_029789.2:18901509-18927958 GCF_000816755.2 Arachis ipaensis
ATATTTTTCATTGTATAAGAATACATACACTATATTAATAATAAAAAATAACAAACGTAATTTTTTTATGAAGATGAAAAATATCTCAATTAATAATAAAAATATCTCACATTGTTACAAAAAGATATTCATTTTATTGTGGATCATGGTTCACATTGACTCGGATCAAGACATATGTAATTAAATCAATACCATACTATATTGATATATTATTACTCTTGATATAGGAAATAATTTTTTATATTTATTCTTTAATAGATCTTTTAATATTCTAACGTATAAAAAAGTGGATTAAATATATGAATTATTTTTCACTTACAAAATAAAATTTTAAAATTATAATTTACTATGGATCATACCAAAAATATTAAACCACTGGAGGATTGAATTTTGTCACTGTATCATTTGAGTCATATATTGTTCATGTTTTTGCGCAAGTACTACAAATTATATGTACTACTCAGTTATAAATGCTTGGAATCAACCAAAAAAAATTGCTGGTAATTAATAGCATCAATTAAGTTTGGTTTTTTTATTGTACAAAGTTACACCCATTGAATAACATAAAAAAAATGAAGACGATGAAATGAATTACTTTTCAAACAATATAATATATAGGTACCATAATAGTGTCAGATATAGAAACCACTATAATGAGTGGTTTTGACCCTAGCACACAGTTTTACAAAAAAACCAACACAATTTGAAATTTTATTTATACCAATTATCATTCCAACCATTCCATTCACCCAAAACCTGATAAAAAGTAGCTGAGTTTTCAATCCTTTGTAGTTGCCTGCATGAAGTTAGCATACAAACAATCAAATGAAAAACAACGTAAGTATTCTAGTTGATATATATTTTTTAATTTTTTCATTTATATAATTTATATTCTTTCATGTTAAATTCAGCAACCACAATGACTTTTTAAATCTATTAATAGCATGGGGGAAAACCCACATCACAGAGACCAAAGTAGATGTGGCCAAGCATACAACTGTATTTTTTTTTTATTAAAATAAGCAGTAAGATCTCAAACTAAACTTTACTTATACAAAACATTTGGAAAATCTAGATAATGCATAATATTTCAATTTATATATTTTTTTATCCCAGATACTTGTATTTTGAATTTCATAATAAAATATACTTTTAAATTTATGTTTATTTCTTTTTCATGCATAATACTTATAGCATGTTATTTATTTATTATCTAACATGTATGTTATATTTTTTTTTCAGATGATTTAAAAGAATTGTGTCGAAAAAGAATAAGAAAAGAATCCAGCCCTTACAATGATGAAGCTACCAAACAATAAGGAACAAGAAGTTTGTTAGCAGTGAATGAAAAAAAGATTAAGTTTGGTTGCAAAATGGTTGGGAAAAGGTTGTGAAATTATGTCATTTGAAATATGAATTTTTATTAACATTTGAGTAGAAAGAAAGAGATGATATAAAATCAGTGATTATTATGTCACTTAGAATATGAATTTTTATTAACATTTGAGTAGAAAGAAAGAGCAAGTTATAGAATTAGATATCATGATAGTTATGTTTTAGACAAAAATTACAATTTAGATTATGATGCTAATGTAAAATATGAATAAAGAATTCTTTTCTAACATAATTTTCATAGCTATGTTTTACCGAAATATGTGTTATCTTAATTCTGTAATGATAACTATAAGAAAAGTAGTGGTAGTTTGTAAAGAAGAACTCACCGAGAGTTAAACAGCAAAATATCTTTTCAAGCGCTAAAGTCAGGTCCCTATAGAAAGCATAATTGTTGAGATCCATATTGCAATCCAGTCATGCCATGCTTAATTGCCATGTCAGAAAGAACTCTATAGAAGTGACCTTCAAAAACACCAAATTCATCGTGCATTGCTAACATTTCTAATGCTAATCATGGACTAACATTTCAAGACCACTCCCACTATAGGCCTTTCCTTTCAAATCTAGCCACAAAATAAAGGATTTTCATAATACCTATGTTGTTTCATCCAATAGTGAAACATCATATATAAGCAGAACATGGATGTATAAACATTTCAATTTCAGATGTGTACTCAAGAAAGAGAAGATTTTGATAAAACCCCATCAAAGCATTAATACTGTGGAAGAATGTTTCCATGCATATAATGCATCAAACCTTCCAGTGTACTGAAAACATATATACTCGTCATCGAGAGTCTGGACTTTTAAATCAGGTTGTTCAGTAATTATTTATCCAAAGAAAACAATTCAAACTAAAATACATAAAGTTTCTTAAAACAATGAAACTGTTATATACCTTAGACATTAGTGGCTCATAAGTTGTTTCAAATAAATAGGCCAAGGTTGTGCCACTATCAATTATTGACCCTTGTCTCTTCCCTTGTTGAGATGCATCTGTTGATAGACTAAAAAAAACTATGGCCAACTTGAACCCCCGTCATATTGACACTGTAATGAGGCCTAATATTTTTTTCCCATGTCAAATATGTCAAAGTATGAATTTTTGAAAAGGAAATATCATAAACAGAAGAATAAAGACTTAGTATTCAAGCATGCAAAACCTTTCATATGGTTAAAAAACAAAATTATCCCGAATGAGCAATTTATAACAACGAATAAAGTATATTTGAGAAGTAACATACTGGTCTGGTAATAATCGAGTCACATTCACCTTAGGCTGCACAACATGTCCAATAGCAAAAATACAATATCCATTTACTCCATTTAAACAATGAGCAAACATCTTTTTCACTTTGCCAGAAGAAGCAAGTCGTGAAATGAATGAAGAATTAGCTTTTTCAAATCCAGGTATTCCATCAAGTGCTTCTTCATTTGATGACTTTCGATCTCCAAACTAGCTAGCACGACAACTGAAAAAACCAAACTCTCATGTTAAATTGGAAGGAAGGAAAAATAAAAAATAGAAGACATATTTAAGCATATCAAGTTAATTTATCATACACAAAAAAATAATTAGCAAAGCATCACAACACAATTGCCTCTAAAAAATCATAAACTTATTCAATACCAATGAAAGGTTTATCTTGGAGTTTGACCTAAGTCTCCAAAGTCCAAACAAATAAACTAAAAAGCCACCATCTTTGGTAAAACTGATAAATTTCACTAATGGAAGAGTTTAAATTTAAGCAATGAAATGGTATTAATGGAAACTATTAACACTTAATATACCAAATAATGATAAAAAAGAGAAGATAAATCATTGTCATCTGATGATTTGAATAAGACAAAGCGACTGTTTATAAATTTAAAAACAACCATATGACCTCCACACATGCATAATAACATACATTACTTCCATGAGAAAACTCACCCAAATATAACACTTCCATATATAAAAAACCATCTACATTCTTTGTTACTAACACAATTGACAATTTTTTCATATATAACTCTCTGTTCTTCATTCAACTTCAATAAATTTGAATCATGCTCCTAGATTAATAAAGCAATATCATTACATTTCCCGTAACATCATAGAGTTACTGAATTAAGAAACCAATTGCATATCTGGACATGGCATACCGGCATAATCTCTTAACGACTTTCCATTATTTTGGAGCAACTTCTCAATCTCAATCAGACAGAAAGTCTGTAATTCACTTTCAGTCATTTGTAACCCTATAATTACAAGTTGCTTAGAAACCCAAAATAAAGATTTAGCATCTAGATTAAAAACAAACTGTGTGTTTATATACACATGTGTGCACGCACGGACACGCGTGCATATGAATCTATACATACACACAAACAATTTCTATTAGACAAGTTTCACAATTTAATAAAAAAAATCATACCTAGAAATCCAAGTTCTCGTCGTCTATAATAAAGGATACCATCATATAACAACGTCCAAGTTTCCTTCCAAACAAACAATGGCCACATAATAGAACCAGATAACAACAATGTCATAAAAAACTTCCTTAACTGCTCTTTCGATGACAAATCAGCAACTTCTTTAATAGCTTAAACAAATCATTATCATCAACCAAAAAACCCACAGCTAAACATGCATCTTGAAATGTATCATGTACAATTGAATTAACTGTTCTTATACTTCGGAAACTGGTGCAACCTCTTTGAACATTCAACAATAATCGCATGTAAAACAATTCACCTGTAGATGGATGAGCAAAACTTAATCTACCAATTGAAAACCCCTTTCGTCTTGGCATCCATTCCCTAGATTCTGGATCATATATAGATTTACTTGGATACTCAACATATGTCAAACATTACCCTTCAGCATATCACCTATTAACTAACATCCAAGCAGTAAACATCGTCATCAAATCTCTATTCCAAACAAATACTGAACTAACAATGTCATTATCATCAAACACAACATACTGTTGATTTGGCAAATGAAAAGTCATTCGCTGCACAGCAGGCCATCTATGATGTATATGTTGGGAATAATACACCATTCCCCCTTGAGAAGATACCTTCACAGAGAAATAAAATAGACACAATCACAACACAAGAATTTAACGTGGAAACTCCAATTACCGGAGAAAAAACCACGGCCGTTGTCAAATGACAACCAGAGAATATCACTATGTGAAAATTGTTACAACACATAGGCTTTTTTCTCTCTAACACCGGCACCCCAGTACATCCACACTCTCTCAAAGCAAATATCTAACTACACCTCACAACACTCTCTAATCAAAGAGTACAGAGGAAAAGAAAAATCAGATACAAGCTTAAAGTGTTTCTGACTGGTGCAAAAACAAATGGAGAACTTAGCCTCATATTTATAGCCTAGGCCACCCACTCCATTTGCTATCCTAAGCAATGTGTGACTAATTCAACCAAATCCTAACAATCTCCACCTTGATTGAAATAGTCACACATCTTCAGCTTCCATGGTCAACACCGACAATTCTTTGCTGCCATTGTCTATACCGACAATCATAGTTCAGAGAACTATCATACTCCACCATGAAAGTATACTCACTTGGAGTTAGACCACTCCAAGCATTTCGCCTTGGTACAGATCGAAACCTTGCTGAAAATTCATGGTGCAACTTCCAAATTGGCTTTTCCTGGAAGTTCTTCAACCATCGACCTAACTCCGCCACACACCTTGCATCTCAACGCCAACCAATGCCTGTGTGCAATTGTGGACCCGATTGCCACAACTTATCCTTATCCATGGCAGTGCGGCAATACCATGAGGATACTTCTTGTCTTCTAGAGAACATCATCTTCTCTCATAGAGAGAGCAACCAGAGATCTTCTCCTTCAACGCCTTGTGCAAACCTGATTGTATCAACACATCCTTGACTTGTATTTGCCACAAGCCAAAATTGATTCTTCCATCAAATTTCTCTATTTCAAGCTTCACAGCACTTGAATATCCTGACATTGTTGCAACCGTATACTTGAATAGTATAACTCAACTGTAGACCGTGCACTAGGAAGGGTCCCCAGGAAAGAGAGGTGGGTCACAATGGACACACTTAAATACCAAGTCTTTCCTTAGCCAGAACCTTTCCAAACTGCACTCTCACAGTGTCACACTGCCTTCCAGCAACAACAACAGCAACCAAAGATCAACCTCAAGCCACAGGACAAAATCCCACCGAACCGAAGCTCTGATACCACATGTTAGGAATAATACACCATTCCCCCTTGAGAAGATACCTTCACAGAGAAATAAAATAGACACAATCACAACACAAGAATTTAACGTGGAAACTCCAATTACCGGAGAAAAAACCACGGCCGTTGTCAAATGACAACCAGAGAATATCACTATGTGAAAATTGTTACAACACATAGACTTCTTTCTCTCTAACACCGGCACCCCAGTACACCCACACTCTCTCAAAGCAAATATCTAACTACACCTCACAACACTCTCTAATCAAAGAGTACAGAGGAAAAGAAAAATCAGATACAAGCTTAAAGTGTTTCTGACTGGTGCAAAAACAAATGGAGAACTTAGCCTCATATTTATAGCCTAGGCCACCCACTCCATTTGCTGTCCTAAGCAATGTGGGACTAATTCAACCAAATCCTAACAGTATATCATATGCAAATATTCTCCACATGGACTCTGAAGGAGAAAGATAACGATAATCATAATACTATTTAATCTCATCCACAACCTGCGAGTTTTGACAACCACTCGTTGATTGGTCCATTGTAGCAGTCAAACGATCAAGGCCCTTGTTGACATACTTAAAAAGATATTTGATAACATTTGACTTGTTGCAAAATTCTAAGTTTATGTGAGACTGATATTTCATTAACAATAACGGATTATAAGGTACAACAAATCTGTTATCAATATCTGTACCGCTCAACTTGACAGTAATACCCATGTCACGATGTTTATATACTGGATAACCATCATCATCAAATATAGTCTCATTCACAAACTGCTTAGGGTAAAACTTTAAACATTTACCATCTTTCATACAGGGAGAAGCCGGCCGTATTCTACCACACGGACCATGAATCATATATTTTGTGACCATCCTATACAAATTAATTCATCAATAAGTTCAACATTCTGCAACATGTTTCTTCTATTAAGCCAAAGCAAAAAATATGCATGGGGTAATCCTCTTTTTTGAAACTCAATTGTATACATACTTACATAAAATAACAATTGATAAATCAATAAATATAAAAATAAACTATACAATAAAAACAAATTATAAGTTAGTCCTGAAAAAAATATAAAATCAAAGAAATACAAAAAATATACCAGCATTGAGAGGAGAAAAAAAAGTGCCATCTTTAAGGTCAGTTAGAAGACACTTTAGCTTAGCATGAAAAACTCGACAAAAAATATCCGGTCTATCAGCAATTGGAATCCCTTCACGACAGGTATATCTTTGAAATTTAGGCCAATTTAGATTACAAGTAATAGTGAGGAATAAATCAGGATAACCATAATGCTTGCAAATTGCCATGGTATTCTGGCAATTATTAAACATATCATGTTTACCACTTGTAAAAGAAGATGATAGTATAACCCTTGTCCTAATTGAGGATGCTTCAACATCACCACATTGCATAGCTTCCTCTATACCATGCAAAAACTCCCCTCTAATTGTACTTTGTTTCTTCCTGATTTCAAAGAGTCTCTATGATTCTATCGATGCAAAATAATCAACAACAAATTGTTGGAACAACCTCCTAGCTTTGTGAATGATGCTTCCCTCATCTTCTCTCATTTGTAATAAAAAACTCACAAATTCACGCAAAGACATCCTCATCCTTCTTCCACGTACGTAAGTATTGTGAACCCCTCGATACAGGATGTTCAATTGATACCCATCCTCACCATAAGGAAAAAGTAAAGGATACTGTAATGGCAAGTATAAAGCATGAGTTTCATAAATCCGTTGCAATTGACCACTGGTGGACTAAACAATAACATCACGACCACGATCAGATGATTTGAAATCTCCAACTATCAAAGCAGCAATCTCATCACACGAAGGATAATTGTAAATTCTTGGATCATGTACTCGCTGAGAAAACAATCTCAAACAAAATTCTTGCGAATGATGATACTCATAAAATTGTCGAGTTCTCTGAAATAATTGGGCTATAACATTGTGTTCATCAATCATTTGCATTAGACCAATTATCAATTCGTTATCTATTTCAGTTATTTGCCTACAGAAAGACATAATACAACAATTTATTTAAAATCTCTCTAGTCCATAGTATAAAATAAAAAATTAAAAATCATACACATATAATAGAAAATAATCATAATAATAATCAACCATAGAAGTAGAAAAGAACATACCCGAAAATCCCCTGGCGATTGACTACTTCATGCTGTGTGTCATAAATATATAACTGTGCAAATTTTAGATTTTCACCAATAGTTGGTAGCAAACTCCCAATTCTATGATAAACTTGCCATTTATGATAAATTGAGGTGGTCCACTACCATCATTAATTGAGTCATGCACTTTACTTCCAAACAAAATGAATGCAAACATACTATTGTACGATCTGATATTTTTTTGAAAATGCAAACACTTATTATCACGACCATCTATAAGGTTACAATAATTCTGGAGGCCTTTGCAAATAGGACAATTGAACTTTTTCTTTCGAGCATCAAAGTGTAAATATTGGTTGATTTACTATTGAATATTTTTCAACGCGCTCTAATAACTAAAAGTTTATCCCACAAAATGAACAAGTGTAATCAGCATCACCAATATCAAGACACCATGTATAGATTTCAAACAGAAAGAAAAATCACTGCAATCACCTTACACCACAAATACGTTGAAAAGGGATGACAAGTATCTATCAATATTTTGCTTATAGAAATGCAATGAACCAAAAATGATGTAAAATAATCATTCATAGATCATCATATTTAAAACCAAAATTTTTATTCTCTATTATCACTTGTATTGGAATTTCCTTTGCATTTATAAATTTACATTTATATATAGATAAATACATTTACTATGCATCACATCTCCATATTTGTAATCGAAAAAATCAAACAGATAATAATAAATATGCGATAAAAATTAGTGTGAATAAATTAAATAAATCAATACATACAAATTAAATCAAACGATAAAAAGAAATATTATCATATAACAAAACAAACAGTTAAAAAAAAAACAAATACCTTGGAGCTCACTTTGCAAAAAAAGAGCATGATCAATCAGAGAACCAAATAGATTACATGAATTTATGGAAGGATCATATATATCTGATTCATCTATTTTTTGTAAAAAAAAAAATCATAGAGTAAGCATAATTAATCTTTGATATTTTAAATACATGTTACACACATATCATTTATAATACGAAATAAAAAAGAATCCCCCAGAAAATAAAAATAAAATTAAACATAGAATATGAAATAGTAAAAAAATTAAAGGAAACTAATATTCAAGATACATTCAAGATACATTAATAGTACCTGAAATTAATAAATTTTGTGTTAGACCGCTAGCATCTCGATCAACACATACATCATCTGATATTTAAAAAAATCAAAAGAACATTCAAATAAAGAAAGAAATAAAATAGTATTAAGAAAAATTATAAAAAACAAGTAAAAATGAAAGCCCATATATAAAAAAAATCCACAATAACAACAACAAATATGATAGGTGAAAAGGAATGAAAATCTACAATATTTAGCCATTAAGAAAAAAGAAAAATAACCTATAGTATTTGTGGATGTAGTGCTAGGTAATGAGGCAACAACATTTCCTATAAAATATCACAAACAACAATGAGCACCGTACAATATATACCATATGTAACATTTAGTTGAGAAATACGTAAAAAAATTTACCTGGACTATGTGAATGTTGAGATCTTTGACTTCATTTTCTTTTTAAACATTCTTTTCTATATAGCCTTGCAGAAGCACATAAGTGAGACATTTAAACTTGATTTCTCTCACAAAAACAATAGAAGATAAATACACCACTATGCAACAAAGAATCTTCAACATGACACTTGAGTAATTTTTTTTGTGAAAGGATACCAACAAATCACTTCAACAAACAAAACTATACACATATATATAAACACACACGCATATATAGATATCTATGAATTAAAGCTACAATAGGAATGAGAGAAAAAATCTAAAACCTAAATATTTAATATGCATGTGAGGCTAGTCTAACAAAAATATGTAGAAAACGTGACTCACCAACCATAGTATTTAAGCTATACCTAATAACACAATATACCTAGTACATAGCTAGCTAAAAGAACAACATATAACTCATAATTCCTTGTTTGACACTGGCAGTAATCTTGCATGTTTATCCTTTAATATTGACAAAATTGTTATTATTATTATTATTATTATTATTATTATTATTATTATTATTATTATTATTATTATTATCTTCTAGCTGCGACATTATAAAAAGAAAAATATCTTGCTAGGATACTTGAATAACTACAAACCAACCGTTAACGAAATTAAAAGTACACAATACATGAATAAATAGAAAAGTTGCTGGATTTCATTTTGTCTTGTACTTTCACAAGAACGTACATACATATATTTAAATAAACATCATATGTGCAAATTCAAAATAACCTAAAATCCATAACCTGACCATATCACATCATTTATACAGGACACTATGTACAATCCCTAGCAAAATAGAAACAAACAAAGGTGAACTATCAAACCATGTTAGTCTTTGGACACAACTCAAAAAATGGATGGGACAAAGAGACAACATCTTCATATCCGTTTGAAACATTGGATTCAGTGCATATAACTTAACTATTTCTTAGATTAGTAGACTATTTCATAGTAACACCAGCAGCTCCATTAAAACATCTCAAAGATCACAGTTCTTGAGAACCTTGGAAGTTGGGCCAAGCTCCTCATCAGCAACATCATCAAAAGCTTTCTTCAGATTTCTCTTAACCTTTCCACCCCTAGGAGGATTGTAAACAGTCTCTTTCTTGATCACGTGAACATGGGATCCATCAAGAACAGCAGAAAGTACATCCTACCATGCAAAAGAATGGAATAATTGAATAAATGTAAATAGCAGAGAACATGCAACCATATAGATAGACAAATAATCTTAATTTTCCAGCCCAATAAAATTTATTATCGTCCGTAATGCATGGAACACAATAAATAATTTAACCAACCAACACATTCATAATTTAAATCACTCCCAATAAACAAATTACCGTAGTTTTCCTGGGAGGAGAATTCAAGAGGACCTCAATTTCGAGGCTGCACTTCCTATCAACAAGTACACTATCATCAACAATTTTCCCTTTCTCTTTTATAATATCAACTTCACTACTTATATCATCCAATCTAGGAATTTCAGCACCCTTTTCACCAAGAAAATCAATCAAAGGCCTGCAGTTTGTCTTTATATTGGAACAATTCCCATCAGAAGTGATACCCTCATCCAGCACCTCACACGGATCCTTCTTGCCAACAATATATCCATGGTCACTTGAAGGGATCTTTTCCAAATAACCATCCTAAACACGATTTATTAAAAAAATAAAAGAAAATCAAACGAAAAAAAACCAATAAAGAAGAAGGAAGGAATAAACTAAAACAACATTATGAGACAGGTACATATCAAATACACGAGTTTGAAGATACAACCTTCGTATGCTCATCATCCGCATTATAGTTAGGCAACTCAAACATGGCAATAATAGCAGCATCATCGCAAACTCTTCTTACACGGAAAGTTTCGAAATATTTGTCTGCACCAACACTCTTGGTATCTATATTAAGAAGCATTTTTTTCCAGCAATTGCTGGAACATCACAGGATAACTATCTCCACAAACAACCTGTGAAATAATTTGAACACATGGTTCTTAGAAAACTCAAGGACCAAATACACACTCAAACACAGTCAACAAACAATTATATATGGCACAAACAGATCTTATCCACTATTAAACTCAACAACAGAAAAAAGAATAAAACATACACTTGCATCCTTTTAAACCTCTCCAAACAGATCAGCACATGATTTTTTAAATAAGTAAGCAGCCTCACGATCGAATAAGACAAATACACCATGCCCATTATCATCCTCAATAGCTATTTTGATCCTATATCTGACCATAGAAGAATTACCCAATAAGAAATTTAACACAAAAAAAACAACAAAATAACTATAATTAGAAAAATGGAACAAGGAGAATTAAACAACAGAAGGAAAAAGAATGAAAAAAAACAGAGAAGATCACACAGAAAGAAATAAACACAACATACTTAGGAGTCACATTGGTAACATAGTGCTGACAAAAATCACAATAATATGCACCACCTTGAGGCTGAATTGACTTCTCACAAACACAAGCTGAATACCACCAAGGTCCCTCATCCACAATAGATCTCACAGTACCCAAAATCACAAAAGACCCTTCCTATTATAACATAAAAAATAAACATTGAGATATAAATGGAAAACATAATTTTTTATAAGTTTTTCATCAAAAGACAACTAAGTCAAAATTGACTAAAAACATGGAAAAACTTACTAAACCTCATTGTTATCATGGAGTTCCTCAATAGTGCATCTCTTAGTAAGCCGCATAAAATCATATTCCAATGAAACACCCTTGTCCTCATTAGCAATAAACAATGGTTGTGTTCCATTGATATCTTGGTCAACCATACTAATCATCATAGAAGAATAAGAAAAAAAAAAAGAAAGATCCGGAAAAAAAAAATAGAAACAATATCAACTAAACTTAAAACACAAATAAAGAGAATAAAATGAAATTATATTAACCAAGTTAAAACTATAAATAAGAACACCAATGAACTAAACATGTCATTTATTAAGATACTATCCAATAACCTGTTTTTGAAATCAAATACTTCAGCCAAATCAGGATTAAAGAATAGGCGAGTAGCATGCATAACATTTTGGAGACCAACTTATCCTACAAAACACCCAGCTGAATAAATAAATAAGGAAAAACAGGAAACTAAATATAAAACAGAGAAATTTCAGAAGAAATTGGGAAGCCTAGACATTATAATATTCACTATCCCTAAAGAATTTAACTTTGGCAAGTTGGATCACAACAACTGGCTGCTCCATATAATCAGAACCTAAGAAACGATACACTTCATCCACGCATTCCCCAAATAGTGCACAGCGTATTGTCAACCTAAAAAAAATATTTTTTAAAAACTTAGATCCATTAACAATTCAATATAAAACACCACTAAAAACTAACAGGACAGTGCTTAACATAAATAATAGGTGACCAATACAAAACACAATCAACTTCTATATAAGACACATAAAACAAACTCTTTTGAAGATAATTCAAGAATAATAATCTTCATCACTTTGCCATCTTTCACATACTCTTTCTCTTCACCGACAAAAGTTAGCAAACCAATAACATCTATCCAAAAAACAAACATAAATAAAATTACAGTTCAAAAGTGCACGCTTCCATAAAAATTAACCAAAAAAAAGGCAACAAACTGAAACAAAAAAAGAAAATGAAGGGAGACTAAGTAAACATAATCTTCAGTCATTTTTAAGAGCTCGTCAAATGGACAAAAACTAAAACATGTCTTGGGAATAGCATTATTAGGGACAGGAATAACAGTTGTATGGTTAAGGAAAACCAACTTAAACTCATGTTCTGCTGCCCTATAATTGCCTTGGTTTGGAACAACACTAAAATATGACATTCGGTATGTTTGACTCTCAATAATATTCTCTTTAAACTTATTTATGAGCTGTTTCTTAACAATTGCCTGGATTTTGTTAGACTGCATAAGAAAATAACAACAAATAAAAAAAACAGTTACAACAACTACAATTCAAGAGGAAAGAAAGCCCTAAATAAAATCAACCCAAAACTAACAATGAATAGCCACTCACATCTTTATCAACAAGAAGAATTTCCATTGAATTTGCAACATCATGATTTCCAAATGAAGGAACAATCCAAGTTCTTAGTACCCTAACTTTAAGTCTCCATGCCTCTCTTGGAGGGTGGATCTTAGAGATAGAATCAAATGGAGGAGGCATTGGCTCAACCACCAAACACAATAAAGAAAACTAAGAAAATAAATAGAAACAAAAAACAAAGGATTTCAGAGAAGGAAGGAGGTGCATTGGACCATACAACCAAAGAGTCCTTTTTATAGACAAGCTAAGAAATCACCAAAATATTTGAATTTGAATATCTCAAAGAAATGGTGGAAAAATATGTATCACATAGCATACTTCATCTAAAATCTATCACATACATATCTATACATCCATACATATGTAGCTACCACAATTAAGAACACATATGCTATCCTCTCTGGGCACCAATTGAATAAGAAAGGACAGATTCCAACAAATCTCATACCATTATAAAGTAATAGAATAGAATACCCTAAAACCCACTAACATCTAATCTATTTGAACATGTGTGCATATACATATGAGGAACAAATTGAATAGAAAATGACATCTATTAGTAAATCTCACCTGACTATTATACTATTATAGAATAATAAGAGAATTGATTAAAAGGGACTAATAAATATAATATTTCACACTATCATAGAGATATAAAATATCTTATAACCCACCAATATCTAAGTGAACTTACTAAATCAATATAAACCATTAACAACTAAATTCCAAAACTTCAAATGCAGGAAAAGAAAAATAAAAAAATCAACTAAAGATAAATATAATTATCAACCAACAAATCAATTAGAATAATCAATCACAAACAAAATAAAAATAAAAAGAGCAGCAATATCAAAAGAACATTAATATTTTCAAAAAATCAATTAGGCATTCAACCTAAATATATAACACTTAATAGAAAATGGTTAGAATACCAATATTAACTTATAAGTCAAATCCAACATAATTTCTTGGATAATGTATTTCTAGTATAGGTAGTAACTATATATCTATATCTATATATTATATATTAATATTAATATATTAAATAAATTATAGTAATATATTAAGTAAATTATAGTTCATTGCCTAAGTGATTTGATAGGTGCAATCTATAACTAGAATCTAAAACAGTCCAAAGAAGGAAAAGTCACAAACTGTCCCAACTTTCTAAACCAAAAAAGTTGAGTTGACACATATGGTACCTAGTAATAATAAATAAAGTAAAATATACTTGAAAATACCAACTACCCCTGTCAATCACATCAAATCATCAATCATCACAACAAACAATAAAAACCTATAAAAAGCAGTCAACATATCATCCATGATGTAGGGTGAGAAAAAAATAAAATAAATAAGTTACCCCACTTTTTAACTAATATTTTATCTAACAAAAAATATTTTTTAAAATTAAATAACAAGAGAGATGTATTTTAAAATTTTAAAGAGAATAAATTTAAAAATTTTAATATCTCTACTAAATAAAGGACAAAGTTCTCATTTTGATATTATTGGCACATTTTCCATCTATTTTCATCTCATGAATGAATGAAGAGAAAAGAATTACATGAACTCCAACTCATTTTTTCCTTTTTTTTTTTAAATTTTCTCTCCTAAACCAAACAACAACAAAAATTTATTTTCCACCCATTTTCTCTTGTTACATTTTCTTTTGACTCATATTTCTCCAAAGCAAACAATGTGTAAAAACAATGAGTAGAATAAATTAAAAAATATATAAAAATTAAATTAAATTCATATTCAGAGAGAAAATACATTGAGTCACCATTTAATACTATTTCAATGGAAAAATAGATTATTCAACAAATCTAATGCTATTATAAAGTCATAAATTACCCTATAATCCACCCACACCAAACTGAATCCTTTTACCTCATAATAGACTTCTGATACATAGATTATTAACTTTTACCAAATCCATTTAACAAAAGTACATAAGTCAATATAGGTATATAAAATTATTGCATAAGAAACACCACACTAAACTGAACCTAAGAAATAAATTCTACACTTATTTAAAATGTAATTTTACATATATAGGAGTTAGAAAAAAAATGAGATCTTATTGGAAATACAAAATATCTTTCTCAATCACATCAATCCTGATAACTAAGATGAGAGGCCTATAAAAAATAAACAAACACATCACTCACCATGGAAATTTAAAAAAAAAAGACAAAATAAAATAAATAAACTACTATACTTTGGGAAAACCATTTTGTTGAAAAATTGGAACACATTATAAACAAATTAAATCTCATAAAGTAGTAAACCATTATCACATGAGCATATTAAAAAGAAGACAATAAAAAAATATACAAAATACGCAAAGAGACAAGAAAAATCCTCTGATGTTGCAGTGTCTGAATAAATTTTTCAATCATGTATTAGACCAAAGAGTAATATTAGACCCACTAACCATAAGAGACAAAAAATCACACTATTAGTAATACGAAGCAACAACTCAAACCATTAAAAAAAATTAAAATCAACATACAATTAATCATACTAACTATGAAAGAAAAAATAACATGCACCTTTAAAATTGTATAACACTAAAATCGAGAGCATATCTAAAATTAGCACTAAAAAAAAGCTCAGTTCTTCACATAATCACTTAAATGAAGAGCATATATAAAATTATCACAATTACACCGTAGCAAATTTAAAGTAAAATTCAACCAAGATGACGTGAAGACAATTTTTTTCAACCAACGAAAATAGTCCAGACAAAAAAAAACAGCTACTCACAAGAAAAGCAAGACAAAAACCACAATTGAAAAAATTTGAAAATCGAAAAAGGCATGAACTTCATACTAATAGTAACACCAAAAAACATGAATAAAAAAATCAATTGAAATTAAAATACAAACAAAATGTGAAAACTCCAACAATTATCAAGATACAATGTGTTTGAATAGTGAGCAAGAATAACACAAAATTCTTTCATTGTATCAAAGTTTGAACAATTTTTCTTAAAATAGGTATGAAAAAAAAATTATTTAACTTAAATTGTTGCTAGAAGGAATTTTTCTCCAAAGCCAACAGCTAACCCAGAGTGGAGAAAAAATTCTTCAGATCAACTGGTTCAACCAGCTAATCGATGTCCAGCTCCAGCCAATAGTTAGCCACCAATAGAGATTTTGAGGATCCATTGAAGATGAAGTTACTTAGTAAGCTACTTAATCAATACACAATTTTTGTAGCCAACAACTGTAAACATCAGTAATTTACCTAAAAATACACAATTTCTATCTAAAATTACAATAAATTTATGTTAAAACAACATAATCACAGACAACTTCCAATGGTTTACTAATACTATTATCAGTATTAGTATCACCCAGCCGAATAAAATATATACAGGTATCTCAATTAAAAAATAAATACTACAAAACACACAAAGAACACTCACAAATACATAGAGAATCATGAAAAAGAAGGTTTCAATTTATCTTTTCATAAATAAAAGATTTGCAATTTTTTTTCTAATACATCACAGTTATAAAAAAGTAAATTAATATTTATTTGAAACAAAATCAAAGAACACATGGAAAACACATCACCTTCACCATTGGAGACAGCACTACCACTGCGACGATTTGGACCAAAGCAGATGACAGAGACATGAGAAAAAGTAGGACAGCCAAAAGAGGGATTCTCTGAGAAGATGAGTAAGGTTGTAGGTGGTGCAGTGGATCTCTTCGTCCACGAGATAGCTCAATCACAACCAAAAATAAAAAAGACCAAAATATATACATTAGCATAACAACACTATACATGATGAACAGTGGCAAGCTAATAACATTGACCTTCATCTGCTTTTTCTTATCCCATCACTATTCAAAGTCCCAATCAACCAATCCCCTAAATAACACACACAAAAAGAAACAGATACCCAAATAAAAATCAAGACAATAATCCCGACTGTAAAAAAAAATCTAAAGATCAAAAAAGACATAAACTTGATGTTTACAGTAACACCAAAAACTACAGATAATAAACCCTTTCAAATTAAGATACATACAAAACGTGGAAGATCAAACAACCACAAAGGAAAAAAGATAAAATATAAAGTTAAAAATAAAAAAATTTAATATTAATCTAAAAGGAACAAAAAGCCAATAAACCAACCAAATTTACAACCAACACAAAAACTTTCACATACAATGAAAAATATGGCACATCTATTCAATTCTTCTCATAAATAAGACTCTATCGTTATTTGACTAAAAAAATAAGTGTTATACATATTGACTCATAAAAATAAACAATATCTCAGTTATATCATTTTCAACAAATACACTATATCATTTTTAATAAAAGACATCGTGAAATTAGACACAATTCAAAATATCAAGGTTTGAACAATTTTTCTTAGAATAGATAAGAAGAAAAATTATTTAACTTAACTTGGTGCTAGAAGAAATATTTCTCCGAAGCCAGCAGCTAACCCAGAGAGGAGCAAAAATTCTTCAGATCACCTGGTTCAACCAGCTAATCGATATCCAGCCAATAGTTAGCTACCAATAGAGATTTTGAGGACCCATTGGATATGAAGTTGCTTAGTAAGCTACTTAACCAATACACAATTTCTATAACCAACAACTATAAATATCAGTAATCTACCTAAAAATACACAATTTCTATCTAAAATTACAATAAACTTATGCTAAAATAACATAATCACAGGCAACTTCCAATGGTTTAGTAATACTATTATCAGTATTAGTATCACCCAGCCGAATAAAATATATACAGGTATCTCAATTAAAAAATAAATACTATAAAACACTCAAAGAACACTCATAAATACATAGAGAATCATGGAAAAGAAGGTTTCAATTTATCTTTTCACAAATAAAAGATTTGCAATTTTTTTTCTAATACATCACAGTTACAAAAAAGTAAATTAATATTTATTTGAAACAAAATCAACGAACACATAGAAAACACATCACCTTCACTATTGGAGACAGCACTACCACTGTGATGATTTGGACCAAAGCAGATGATAGAGACATGAGAGAAAGTAGGACGGCCAAAAGGGAGATTCTCTGAGAAGATGAGCAAGGTTGTAGGTGGTACAATGGATCTCTTCGTCCACGAGACAGCTCAATCACAACCAAAAATAAAAACACCAAAACATATACATTAGCATAAGAACACTATACATGATGAACAGTGGTAAGCTAATAACATTGACCTTCATCTGCTTTTCCTTATCCTATCACTATTCAAAGTCCCAATCCACCAATCAAAATAATAAGGGATACAAAACATTTTACTGATATAAAATAATAAATAATAAAAAACATACTAACAAAAATTCAGAGGAAGTAAATTTTGAAAAGTATTCAAAATCATAATTGAAAGGCAATCTCATTTATCACATAGTAACAAAATCTATAAAGGAAACTTTCATGCTTTAGGCAAGAATAAAACAAATGATACAGCAAGTTACCTTCATAAAATACAATTGTCCCTCTGAGTCGCATATATGAGAACACATGTTAAATAGCCTTGGAGATGATTTTACACTATCTGAATCATAATGAGAGAACTCTCCAGCTAGGTAGAGTCTAGCACGGAGAAGCCTTATATCAGAAAATTTTCGTACATTCTCCACCAAAGCAAAGACATATATGGTGGCCAATTTTTTTCCATCTACAAACTGCAGGGTAGTAGGTACATTGATCAGCAGAATTCAAATATTTCATGTTAGGTCTGATTGGATGAACAGGAAGCATATCAACAACAATATTTTCTGGTTTCCTGAAAAATCAATGCAAAGTAAATATCTGACTACAATTACACTGCTACATTATAGACATTTAGTAACATTTACCCCTTAACATTTATTAAAATGTTAGTAATTATAACAAAATTACATCTTAAATAACATTTATGCTAAAATGTTATCAAATACATTTATTTTTTTTAAATGTTACTTATTCCTAATTAGTTATTCACATTTACAGGAACAAGCAAACCTCCTTGGTCACAAAATCAAAATATCTCACTCCTCACATCCAAATCTCGCCCACGCTGTGATCTAATCACTTATTCCTTCGCGTGTTTGCTTCAATCTTGATTTCGTTGGATTTCAATCCCAATCTCACTCTTGCTCGATCTTGATCTCGCTCTCGCTCTCGCTCGATTCTCGATCTCGCCCTCGCTCTCGCTCGATTCTCGATCTCGCTCGATCTTGATTCTCGATATCTCTCTGGTGAGGCTGCAACCTTTGAAATTGTCGCCAATCTGCTCTCCTAAGTCATTATTGCCTTTGTGATCATTGCTGCTCCTCTGTCCCCCTCATTGTAAGTGTCTCTGCTTTCCGCTTGCAGTCATTGTCACCATCGCTCTGTAGGTAGGTCATCATTCCATCCTCAATGTGTTAATTTATGTTATGAATTCATGGCCAACCCTTAATTTAGTGCTTTTTATTACGAATATGTTAATATATGCATTGATTTTTATTACTGTATTTGTTAATTTTTGTAAATTACCTTGATTGTTGAGTATAGGCTGGTAATGTTGATGTCCTGAATTGTTACTATGCTCATGGGAAGGATAATGAGAACTTTCAAAGGTGAAGTTATTGGATGCTTGATGAGTAAGTTTCTGTCATTCTGTTGAAGTTAGTGTTGGGAATAAAACACCATTCCCCCTTGAGAAAACACCTTTGACAGAGAAATAAAATAGACACAATCACAACACAAGAATTTAACGTGGAAACTCCAATTACCGGAGAAAAAACCACGGCCGTTGTCAAATGACAACCAGAGAATATCACTATGTGAAAATTGTTACAACACATAGACTTCTTTCTCTCACCGGCACCCCAGTACACCCACACTCTCTCAAAGCAAATATCTAACTACACCTCACAACACTCTCTAATAAAGAGTACAGAGGAAAAGAAAAATCAGATACAAGCTTAAAGTGTTTCTGACTGGTGCAAAAACAAATGGAGAACTTAGCCTCATATTTATAGCCTAGGCCACCCACTCCATTTGCTATCCTGAGCAATGTGGGACTAATTCAACCAAATCCTAACAGTTAGGGTCTGTAATGCATATTCCTAATTTCTTTCATTACATTCAGAATGATACTTAGAGGCTTATTGGCATTTTTGGTAATATTGTTGAGTTATTAATAGATTGAGTCTTAATTTTGCATTAGTTAAAACTTGTGGAAATTTGTTTTGTAATGATGTTTAATTTGTTCTTAATCCAAACTTGGACCTTGCAAACAAACATCGTTTGTTAGGTTTTATAATAAAAGATCGAGATTAAATATATTTTGAAAACTGATAAAGTCGCTGGCTGAAGCAGGCTACCCTGCAGCTGCATCTGACTCATTTTGATCCTCGGGTTAACTAGAAAATGCCATAGGGGGATCTTAAAGGGCTTATCACTTAAATTGCTAGTGTTGATCATTTTTCATGTCAACTTAAACATTGTTTTTGTCTGCAGGCAGTTAGAGCACATTGTTCTTGTACATTATCGTGATATTAAAGAGGTATGTTTTTTATCTATTGTTTTGCATTTTTGTCTTAAAATTATTTGGATAAGATGTTATATTGAAACCAGAATCAAGTAAATCTGGTGTAGGTTAAAAATAACTATGGTGAATTTCTCACTCTAATGTGATCTATTGTTCTATTATGCCATGCTGCATAATTTATAATGTTACAAGTCTAGCATCTCACATTCCTCTGCAGCTCCAGTATCCTTGGTTGGTAGCTCTCAAACAAGTTCAGTGCCTTCCTCTGTTAAAATAGAGTCACCTATAACTGAAATTCAAACATCTGTTTCATCAACTGAAAATGAAGTTGAGCAGGCTGGACGAGCTTCAGTGTGTGATGATCGACACTCAGAGAATGGTCCTCAAGTCTTGTCTCATGCTCGGCCTATTGACACTTCAATTCCTCACAATGCACGGCTGCTTGGACATGAAGCCACTGGTAAGTACTGGTTGTACTTTAAGAAAAAAGGTATCAGTAATTCATATTTTCAGATATTTGCTATTCATATTTATTTTATTTTTAAATTTTATTGTTGTTAATCTGGTGATATTTAAGTGGAAAATGAACAAAGATATTTAAGACGAATTAGTTAAGGATAAGTCCCTCTCTTCTTACGCATTTCGTTTTGGGCCTAGTGCTCCATCTCATTACCCATTCTATTACACCATATTCTAACCTTATTATTATTATTATCATTATTATAATAATAATAAACATGGTCCCTGCTTTATATTTGAGCCCACATAATAATAAAACTGATATTCTATTTCTGCTATCTATTTATGATGATTATTTTTTTCTTCCTGTGATTTATTTGGAGTGAGGAGAATGTATATTTACTTTGTAAGAAGTTGTGTACTGATGGGATGACCAATTCTGAAGGATCTAATATTTTTGTTGTTTTCATTTCCAATGAAAAGAAGCAGGCATGTACCATGTCATATACATTATTATTTATTCTTAGTCTTAGGGGAGATTTGTAATTTGCTTGCTAGTTTTGTTGTTCAAGGTGATTCACCTTGCTTAGTAACTTTAATTTTTTTCCGCACCCGTGAAAATGTGGAGGAAATATCCAGCTCCACTCGACCCTCTCATTCGTTCCAATAAGCCAAAGGATAAAAGGTAAATTTAACTAACTACCACTCTCACCCTCACTCTGGCTAATTCCTCTGCATTTTTGTCTTCATGTATTTTTGTTTATTCAATTCATTTCACGTGCTTAAATGATAATGAGGGATGAAGATTATGGATAAAGTTTTGAATTTTGTGCTAATGGGTAATTGAGTCAATTGCAAATTTGAAGAAATGTGAGCTGAAAAGTGAAGAAGATAGAAGTAAAGGAGACTACTTCAGCTTCAGGTTCTAATTTTTTCTTTATATATGTGTGTGTTAGTTGTTTCAGATACAATTAGCATAGAAATTAAACTGTCATTTCTTACAATAATAGTAATTTTGAAACTGAAAATGGTGCTGGGGCATGCAGGTTAAAATCTGCAATGGAAAGGTAATAGAAGTGGTAGCTTCAGAGAAAAGGGTTTTATACTATTAGAAAACAATCTCTGCAAAGTCACACTTTGGTTGATCTTCTGCAATAGCTAAGTCGAGGTTTCGCTAATGTATGTATTTTTCATGCTGCACTATTTTTTGTGTTGGTTGTTTTCTGGTTACTAATCATGAACTTGTTGCTGTAATGGAACATATTCATGTTTTAAGTTTTAACATTTTCTATATTCTGTGTTGGTTGTTCTATAAATTTTAAACAAGCACAATTTTAAAATTCAAGTTTTCTATTGAAATCCTTTTAAATAATTTTCTGATTGGTGCAGGCATATGAATCTTTAATGAAAGCTTTCTCTGAATATAACAATGTAATATTTATACCAATTGATTTTATTTTTTCTTTTAAATAAAAAAGTGTTTCCTTTTTCTTTTCCTAACAATTTATCTCGTTCAGTTTGGCAATCTTCCATATGGATTCCGAGCAAATACCTGGCTTGTTCCTCCATCTGTTGCCGAGTCACTTTCAAACTTTCCTACCCTTTCTGCTGAGGACGAAAGCTGGGGTGGTAATGGTGGTGGCCAAGGTAGAAATGGTGAATATGAGCTTAGACAATGGGCTTTAGATTTTGCAGTATTGGCTTCTCTTCCTGCAAAATAGAAGAGGAGAGAGTGGTCAAAGATAAAAAAGCTTTCCTACTGTACAGTTGATTTGTTGATACCTCGATATTCATGGCCATCAAAGGCAATACAGCATGTCATGGAATCCAATATAAAGAATGAATCAAATTCTCCAATTTCAATTCTGCATGAAGAGCGCGTAGGAGACTTGTCAGTTATTGTCAAATGCGATATTCGCAATGGAAATAGAAAGTATGATTCTATATCTAATGAATCCAGTCTGCATAAGGAGGATGCTCAGAAGAATTTTCTCAAAGATTTGACTGCAGATGAAAGTGTAATTGTTCATGTAAGTTGTAATCCTGTCTAAGAAATTTGCAAAAGAATCAGAATGAACTTTGCTTACTTTAAATTTTGCACAAAACTTGTACAATAATTATTGATTAATGAAAGAGTCTATAAAAATTTTATTTTGTGAATTTGTGAATTTAATAAAATATTTTATGTTGTAGTAATTAATTTTAGTATATTTATATTGTTTATAATATAAAATAAAAAATAGTATAATATAACTAAAAAAATATTACTAAAGATCTTTTGTAACATTTTTTAAGTGTTATAAAAAATATCTACGATAACATTTTTCTAAGTGTTACATAAGAAATCTATTGTAATATTTTTTTAAGTGTTACAAAAAATATCTATGGTAACATTTTTTAAGTGTTACAAAAATTATCTATTGTAACATTTCTCTAAGTGTTACTAAGAAATGTCTATTGTAACATTTCTCAAAATATTATTATAGAATATCTTTTGTAACATTTTTACTAAATATTATTAAATCTATAGAAAAATATTAGTAAAACTCTTTAGTAACATAGGGTATATTTAACATTTATTAAAATATTACTAATATACATAGGTAACATTTTAATATGATTTGGTAATATTTTTTAAATGTTAGTAAAAATCAATTATGTAATAGTGTTAAAGAAACATACATTTGTTTCCCTTCAAGTAACAGGCAACCAAAATCTATTTAAAAATCACTTCCAATAACTCTATCAATCTATACTCTATATATCCACAATATGATCAGTAATTAGTAGCGAATTTTATGCAAAATTCTATAATAATGAAGATTGGGAGAAAAGCAATGCTTCCATTTGGAAACACTGCAGCAACAAGACTCATATATCAATGCAACATCCAAGCAAAAAACAGTATGGTAGAAACAGTATACTATAATACTTTCTCTTTGGAGAGCAGTAAAAGACCATTCTGTGATACCGATTCTCCTTCGTTCTGGTTAGTGTGGAATTTTTTTCAATTTCTGAGATTTTCATAATACAAAAAACTAGGGATATAAAACATAGTGATTCAAAATAGTAATTATAAAAAATAGTGATTCAAAATAAAATCCCTCTTTCAAATAAACTTTTAATTCAATAAGCTCGACACTATCACACTGATCATAGCCAATATCAAATCAAACTACACTAAGAAGAAATGATAATCACACCAAGGACAAAAATAACACAACAAAAACCCTCCACAAACTTAAAAATCAAACGAACTATAAAACAAATCACAATCACAGAAAGCCACAAACGACATTGGGAAAAAAGAGAAACGATTTTCATTTTGTATTTTATGAACAAAAAAGGAAAAAAACAGAGCGATTGAGATATTATATCAAATCTAACACAATATCATACCTTCGAGGCAAATTTTGATCCACTCCGGCGACTAATCAGATCAGAAACCCTCGCAGAAATCGGAGCTGATGGAATAGAAAATGAAAAGGTTCTTCCGATGAAATCTGTTGATAGATCTCATCATGACAATCGATCGTTCCTCCTCAGCTAGAAAATCAAAAGGTTCTTCCGATGAAATCTGTTGCAAGATCTCATCACGATAATCGATCGTTCCTCCTCAGCGCCTCTCTACAACTCCACAGATTTCCATCATAATCCTTGGAGAGCGCTTCATGATTCACACTACAGGAGATGCGTTAAAATTCCAAAGGAAAAAAATGGAATCAAAATAAGAACTCCATCAGAATGAAGGTTTCCCAAAGGAAGAGAAAGAAAGGAATAGGACAAAAACGAAAGAAAGAGGAGAAAAAAGAGAGCAAGCGAACGATGACAAAAGTGGCAAGAGTGATCCAAAAAAAGAGAAAGAAGAAAGAAAGAAGCTCAATTTGAAAAAATTGGAAGAGATGAATAGGGTTTCAATAAGAAAGAGACAAGAAGAGAACGAAGAAACATCATAAATAAAGAGAAGACAAAGAAGATGAGTTGTAAAGTACGACCCTTAAAGTAACATTTAAAAAAAAATTCAAAAAAACCACAAAATACTACTTCGAATAAGAATCCTCCTCTATATCATTGTTATATAGATAGATATAGATTAATTAATCTCATATAAGGTTGACAACAGCATCACCATCGCTCCTATTAATTAATGGTAGAGATTTCTTTACGAACAATGATGTGTTGGTATTAATTTAAAATAAATTTGTGGAAATTAAATCAAATTTAAAATTAATGGTTAAACGCGTATAAGCATAAAAGTTATCTTTTAGACTTTTTGACTAATAAGACAATTATAGAAAATGAATAATTAAAAGGTCATTATTGAAAAAAAATATATAATGGAGATCAAATGAAATTTTAGAGCAAAAAATTCAAATAAGTCAAGGTGAGAAAATTTTTACACAAATCTGCCAAACTAAAATTTGCTTCATAAATCTATTCATGCACATTTATATGTAGTTCGAACCAGCTAAATTCGAATTTCATTTCTACATAATTCGAATCAGCTGGGTTCGAATTATACACAAACACACGCACACACTAATTCGAATCTACCTAATTCGAATTACACACAGTGATTCGAACTACACGCACGCACGCGTTTTTAAGTAATTCGAATTTGACTGATTCTAATTATTCATTGTATAATTCGAATTATGCTGTTAAAAAATTAATAATTTATTAAAAAAAATTTATTAAAAAATTTATTAAAAAATTAATAATTTAAAAATTAAAAAAATATATATTTTATTTCATACATTAAAAAAAACTAACAAAATATTTAATTACGAGACTTCTTTAAAATATTAATGATCTATCAATTCGAATTCCATACAATACTTTTCTGTCTATTTTTAATAGTTCATGAATATTTTTTAATAAATTTTTTTAATAATTTTTTTTAAATTATAGTACAAAAAATATTTTATCCTATGCAAAACAATTTAAAAAAATGGCTTAAAAAATGTTAGGAGTACTATAAAAATTTGTAATGTTATAATAACTTAGGTAAATACATGCATGTACTCAAAT
>NC_029789.2:18967100-18968823 GCF_000816755.2 Arachis ipaensis
ATACAATACTCTTTTGTCCATTTTTAATAGCTCATGAATATTTTTTAATAAATTTTTTTAATAAATTTATTTAAATTATACTACAAAAAATATTTTATCCTGTGCAAAACAATTTTAAAAAAATGGCTTAAAAAATGTTAGGAGTACTATAAAAATTTGTAATGTTATAATAACTTAGGTAAATACATGTATGTACTCAAATTTTAAATAAAATATTCTACATAGTCAATAATAATTTAGAAATGAAAGAAAATATTTTATTCCATACAAAACAATTAAAAAATATATTTTATTCTATATAAAATAATTTTTAAAAAATGGCTTAAAAGATATTATGAGTACTATAAAAGTTTGTAATATTCTAGTGATTTAAGTAAATACATGATAAAAATATTTTTTCTCTAATTTCTAAATTATTATTGACTATGTAGAGTATTTCTTTAATGTCCTAAGTCATTAGGATATTACAAATTTTTATAGTACTCCTAACATCTTTTAAGCCATTTTTTAAATTATTTTGCATAGAATAAAATATTTTTTTGTGGTATAATTTAAATAAATTTATTAAAAAATATTCATGATAATTTTTTAATAAAATTATTTAAATTATATGGTGAGATATTACATGATTCGAATTACGCATGGGGAAATTCGAATCACTCTGATTCAAATTATATGGTGAGCAATTCGAATTCTATACAATACTCTTCTACCTATTCTTGATAACTCATGAATATTTTTTAGCTGTAGCTGTGTGTGTATTTGTGTATAATTCGAACCCAGCTGATTCGAATTATGTAGAAATAGAGTTCGAATTTAGCTGGTTCGAACTACATATAAACGTGCATTGGTAGATTCATGAAACAGTTTTCGGTTTGACTTATTCGTGTAAAATTTTGCTTCCTTTGATTTATTATTGTGATTTGCTCGAAATTTTATGAATATGTATCTCGTGTATATTCATTATTCATATGTTATTGAATGTCCAATTGCTGACTTTTTTTAATAAAAAAAAGGAGGGGACATTTTGACATCATCATTATTCTCTAGTAACACTAATTTTTCTTTAGAAAATTAACTAAACTTATACTACAAACCGATATGATAACTAATACCAATCTTAATTTCTATGGGATCTTTCTTAATTTGGACAAAAAAGTATCGTCCTCTTGTATATGTTTAATCAAGCTGAATTTTAGCTGTATGAAACAATTAAATAAGCAGATAAATACGCAATAGTTTGGCATTGCTTTGATGCAACTATATATTTAGAAATCAAGAAGCTAAGTTTTGATATGTTCCATATAATATATATAATACATGATATTAATTGATTAGACGAAGTACACATACACCTGCTTATATGACGAAACATTGTTTGATGAAGGGTAAAATAATTAATAAGATGGCGACAAAACTCAAAGAGTGGGTGATAGACTGATAGTAATATCGGAGACCCTATTATTGTCTTGCTTGGGGTAGGGTATATATGTTCTGTATTTGATATATGTATATATATGTATGTCAACGGCAACCGTCATTCTACATGCTCCATCGATTGTCTCAAAGAAATTTAAAGTTAATTATAACTATGATTGTCTAAGGTGCGTGTCTAATCATTAGACTTTGTTTTATTTCGTTTTCTTTATTTACTTCAATTCAGGGGTGCTTTATTTCTTTATTTTTTTTCGTAGAAAATCATTTTTTTTTCACACGAAATCTC
>NC_029789.2:18968893-18973184 GCF_000816755.2 Arachis ipaensis
TTGAATTTTTAATATTTATTTAATTAAATTAATAAATTAATTACTATATCAAATTAAATTGATTTGATCTTTTTATTTAGAGTAAACTATCATTTGTACCCATAAAAGTTGAAAACGCTGACATATCTATCCATAAAAAAAGGAAATTACCATTTGTATCTATAAAAAATAGTTTTTACAAGCAAAATTATCCAAACCCTAAAAAATTACCTAAAATCCCTAAATTATCTTTATCTTCACCACCACACCACCTCTTTCACCCAATCACCTTTCTAACCCTAACCCTCTTCACCCAGCCACCACCCCCCTTTTCCTTTCTAATCTCAAATTCCACCACCATCTCATTTCCTTTATCACTACTATCACCACCACCACCACTATACCTCCATCATCATCTTCTTCACATACAGCAGCAGCAGCAGCAACAACAACAACAACAATAGAAAAAGCAGAGAAAAAATGGTTCTTCCTCACTGAACAACGTCAACGACGATGGTGGCAGTGACACCCACCGGCGCTGTCGCCTTCTCCTCCTTCTCCGATCTCTTGCGTAACGACAGCGACGGACTCAATCAATGGCGGCAACAGATGTGACGGAGCCGGCAGCAGCAGGGCGCGACGGCGGCGACAGCTCCCCCTTCCTTGGTTCTGGCTCGCATCTCCTCTTGGGCTCCCTCAACAACGGTGACGATGATGCGATAGCGGCAGCGAGTCCCCACGTTGTCAGTGTGGTCTCGCTCCCCATCCTCTTCTCTTCTTCTTCCTCGGGTGGGGGTGTGTGTGTAATGTCTTCGTGTGTGAGTTTTGGAGGGAAAGGGGGTGGTGGCTGGGTGAAGGAGGTGGTGGTGGAATTTGAGATTAGAAAGGAAAAGGGGGGAGGTGGCTGGGTGAAGAGGGTTAGGGTTAGAAAGGTGATTGGGTGAAGGAAGTGGTGTGGTGGTGAAGATAAGGAATTTTGCAGGTAAGAGAGAGTGTGGGGGGCAAAGAATTTGAAGATGGTTCTATTGTTGTTGATGATGGTGAAGCCCTTTTTCTGGGTTGAGAATTCGAAGAAGCAGAAGAAAAAGAGAAAAGCAAAACACAGAAGGAAAGCGAGAGAAAGAGAAAGAGGAAGGAGTTGGCAGAGTTGACAGATTATGGCAGCGGCGACGAGCTCAGAAAATAGAAGGAGAGAGAGAGGATGGGTTAGTGGTGGTGGTGGCAGTGGTGGGGAAAAGATGAGAACATTGAGAGAGAGAGAGAGGAGAGGGGGGAGGGGAGGAGATGATAGTGGTAGTGATGGAGAGAAGAGTAATTTAGGAATTTTATTTAATTTTTTAGGGTTTAGATAATTTTGCTTGTAAAAACTTTTTTTTATGGGTACAAATGGTAATTTCCTTTTTATGGGTAGATATGTCAGCGTTTTCAACTTTCGTGAGTACAAATAGTAGTTTACTCTTTTATTTAAAATAAATAACTATTTCTGACTATTAAAGATTCACACGTTGATAAAATTAACCAAAAAAAAAAACTAACTTTATACTTATAAAAAATGAATTAGAGAAGCACTAGAAAGTAGAAACCAAATTTATTGTCTTTAGCTATTATTTAGCTATCAAATCAATTTCTTTAGTATAATTTCTATAGTCTAGTAATCCAACAATATATTTTATCTCATACTTTAAAATATTAATGGCTAACTGACAATTAAAAACAATAAATTTTAATGGCTCTTTAACATTCCTTAATGAATTATGTTCGACAAAAGTGACCAATCGTTAATTTTTTTTTATTAATTCTATTAAAAAAGTAGCCAAAATATCTAAACTACCCTCGTTTCTTTCCTTATTTTCATCCTTTTAAATTTTCTGTGAATAACAAATTGTTTACTTGGTTTGTGCTTGTAGGTCGAGTCAATACAAAGGATCGACTAAGTAGATTGGACATCATTGAACCAAGTGATAACGTCTGCGTTATGTGTAGCAAGAAAATTGAATCTGTACAACATCTGTTTGTCACGTGTGAGTATGCTTGGCAGGTGTGGTGCGCATGGATTAGTCATGTGGGTCGTGTTTGGAGCATCTCAACTGCCATACAAGAACATTTTGAGAGTTGGAGGACTATGCCTTTGAAAAAAGACGTGCGGAAAACATGGTTAGTTGGATTCTTCTCAATTAGATGGAACATCTGGCTATGTAGAAATGAACTTATCTTCCAGAATAAGACAACAAATGTGGTAGACTGTGTGACTAGGTCGTTTTGTTGCTCTAGAGAGTGGTGCAAAGGTTAACTCGTGTTGTTGATGGCTATGTCGGAGATGACATAGAAGTTGCTAAATTTCATGTATTGTATCTTTGTATGCTCCACTGCATGTGTTGAACTTGTTTTTTTTAAAAAAAAAAAAAACAAAATTGCTATCCATTTTTTTCAAATTTTAAACACTATCACTGTATGGTCACTACAATTACTGCCAACACTATCCTTATACCACGACTACCACCACTGCTAACACTACCATCAACACAACACAACAACAAATAGAGACATAAAGAATGATACTTAAAAAAAAGGAGATAAACAGCAACACCAACAAATAAAGAGCACGCACTTTGTGGAAAAGCGACAAAGCGAGTGGCTCTGGGAGCGGCCAGTTCGAAGATGTCGCTCGAGTCCATCTCGCTCAGCTTCATCCCACCAAGAAGCTCCCATGTGAAGCAATGGAGTAGATGGGCCACCGCCAGCTCAAGTGCATATAGCCTCAACTGCGTCACCGAGCAAGACCTTCGACCCGATCCAAATGGTATAAATTGGAAGTTGCTTCCCTTGAAATCTGGAACGTTAGCCTTGAAGAACCGCCAAGGCTTGAACAACTCGACTCTTCTCAGCTGCTTGGATCCCTTCCTATGGCCTACACGTTGATCATGATGCGTGCCCATTTTGCGATAAAATCGCCTCTGATGGTTGTTTCTTCTGCTGTTTCATGGAGGAGGAGGAGGGGATCGACGGGTGGAGGCAAAGTAGGGTCTCCTTAAGTGCGCATCGAAGGTAAGCAAGTTTTTCGGAGTTAGATTTCTCGATCTGATGGTTCAGGACCACAACTTGGACTAGCTCTTGTTGAACCAAATCAATGGAAAAGGAAAAACGTAAAAAGAAAAGGGAGAAGAAGGCGTTGCCGGCAGTGACGGATCCAGAAAATTTATGTTGGGGAGCAAAAATAATAGACATTACTATCAAAAGATATATTAATTTAAATTTAAAAAAATAAAAATGCACATTAATTATTCGAATACAAAAAAAAACTAAAAATAAATTTGTCCCTAACTTTCTTCTCTTCAAATCTTGAAGGTACTTCTCTTCTAAATTAGTAAATTGATTAATTCACTTTAGAAATTTATATGCAACATAATTACATATAATAGAATAGAACGAAAGATAAACAAATAAATAATAAGGATCAATAAATTGAGAATAAAATAAAATATATAAATTCATTAAGAGAATAAAAAAATAGATTAATACCTAAACTATAATTGTTTGAATTAAAAGTTGTAGTTGAAAATATCAAAAAGAGAAATAATAAAATTGAAAGATACATAGAATCATAGAGAGTTATATAAAACAAAATAGAGAATTTAAAATTTACCTTTTGATGAAGAAAAGATGATCACTAGACAAGGAATAGAAAAAGAAGGTTGAAAATATAAAATTAAGAAGAGGATTTAAGAGAATAAATGAGTGACGGATGTGATTTGAGAATGGAAGAAGACTTAATTTGATTAGGTTAACTAATAGTCAAAATGATAGAAAAATAAAATGAGTTTGAAACTTTTAATAATTAGGCTTAGTTTATTTATAGTGGGATCATTTAAAATTTAAAATGTAGGTCCGTACCTGGTTGCCGGCAAAAGGTTGTGCCTGGTTGCCGGCAAAAGGTTGTCACTGCATACAAAGAACATAATGAAAAACACAAGATAGAGGAGGAGATAGAAAAATAAAAAAGAGAAAAAAACAAATGAAGAGGCGACAGCGTGGGAAAGCCACCATTACCGGCATCTCTGCCGCGTGTGGAGAAGAAAGAAAAAGGATTTGGAGAAAAAAGAAAAGGAATCTGACCGAAAAAATAGATGTGAACAAAAGAGGTGAAAATATAATTAAAAATAGATAAAGGATGGATAGTTAGCAATAGTGAGTGACTACAAAGACAAAGAACAAAATTGTTAAAGATAATAAGGCGGAGTTAATTTAGATATTTTAATTAAATTTTTAATAAAATTAATAAAAGATTAATAATTATTTATTTTTTTCTAAGATA
>NC_029789.2:18973196-18978337 GCF_000816755.2 Arachis ipaensis
TAAATCTTTTATAATTAAAAATAATTATTTACTCTTTTATTTATATAGTTAAATTTTTTTTTTGGTCATTGTCTGGTGCCCAAAAAGGCCCAGACCAAACTCCCCAAAACCCAACCCGACCCAGTATTGACCTTCTTCTTCCCACAATTGCTTGCTGCAGCTGCGTTCTACTTTCATGGATGATACACCCAAAAATCAATACTACATTGTCGCCTTCTCCATGCAAGAAAGATGCTGCTCCTGCACCTCATCTTTACCGAGTCGATTTACTCTCTGTGTTGCTGCCTGGCTATCCTCCGTCTACGTTGGGACTCCTCATGTTTCCTTCATCACCACTTGCTACACCTCCATCTTGGCCATGGCTTCTTGAAGTTCGTGACTTCTCTCTAAACTGGTCTGGTGGGGTGACTTCAATCTCTGCTACACTTCTTAGAGAGTCCTCTTGATCGTCGTCTACCTGATGCTGCCGGTAGGTGCTCCCGTTGACCGTGCCATAGTCATCAGCTCTGATTTGGCTCCGTTGCAAATTTTGGTTGTTGATCCTTCCTCTCCCAACTAGGCCTTGGTTACCACTTTCGCTATCACCTCTTCTATTAACCTCAGTTTCCAAATTTCTTGCATATACGCGTGTGCTCTGCTCTTTAAGCATTGGACTTACTCTTATTGCCTCTCTGTTCAAAATCACCTTAACTGTCTCTGGCGGTTCCAAACACCATCGAGATCGTAGATTATTCGCTGCAGCCAATTTAGCTATGGAGTGGGCTAAAGCATTACCTTCTTTGGGTACCCACGTCATACCACAGTTGTCGGAATTCTCCATCAGCAAATTAATATCTTGAAGTATAGGTTGTATTTCACCTATATTACCTTTGGACTTGACGGTTTGTGTCAAAGTAAGTGAATCAGTCTCAATGATTACTCTTTCCATTTGCATGTTTTTTGATATTATCAGAGCATTCCTAACTGCCATTGCCTCTGCTGCCAGTGCTGAACTAGCCTTGATCCTTACTGCAGAACCGATAATCAATTTTCCCCTGTGATCTCGAACTGCTGCTGATATTGCTCCACTTCCATTGCTCTTGTTATATGCTGCATCAACATTAATCTTGACCCAATTCAATGGTGGTGGTTTCCAGGTAATCCTCCTAACCCTGTCCCTTTTAGTTGTCTGTGGCTCTACTCTTTGCTGTTCTTCCTTATCTATGAAATCTTGTTCCATTAGTCTGGCTCTCATTATAGTAGTCTTTGGATTGATGCTGACATGTTGGTGAACTGCCTGATTCCTTGATTTCCATATTTCCCATATTAGGAAAGCTAGTTTGCTGATGAGCCTTTCTTGACTTTCTTTCCCCTCTTCTCTAATTCTTCCTATCTGTTTGAGTATCCATGCCCCAAAATTTGTAACTGTCTGTGGTGTTGGGCTGCATTGAACTTGGGATCCAAACCATGCTGCCCTAGTCCATGGACACAATAGCATGGCATGCTCTGTCGTCTCTGGTTCCTGCAAACAAATGGGACACATAGGGCTGTTAGTAACTTTTTTCTTATACAAATTAGTATACACTGGCACTATGTTGTAGGCAGCTTTCCATAAGAACATCTTGATTTTTTTGTGGGACCTGACATCCCCATATTTCCTTCCATAAGTTCCTAATATCCTCACTTGTCGAAGGGCTTCCTACACCAGCCGCTAAAATCTCTTTTCTCGCCACCTTGTACCCTCACCTAATAGAATACCTACCTTCAAAAGTATGAGGCCAGATAAATCTGTCTTCTCTATCTATAATACTTACTGGGGTTCTCATAATTTTTTCTATATCTTCTTGCCTGAAACAGGTAGTGAGCTTACTTAAATCTCATCCTTCCCCCTCCTTTAACAAATCTTTTACATATTCAAACTCAGACCTTCTACATTCCTGTATTTTATTCGTTCCTAAAATTCAATTGTCCTCCCAAATTCTCACTTTAGTCCCGTCTCCCACTATCCATCTTCCATTCCTTTTCAAAAAATTCTTTCCTTGTACCAAGCTTTTCCATGCCCAAGAGGAGTTCCTTGTATTCTTTGCATCCCAAAAATTACCCTTCGGAAAGTACACAGCTTTAAGTACTTTTACCCAGATGGCATTTGGACTCTCTACCATCCTCCATGCTTGTTTAGCTAGGAAAGCTAAATTTTGAATGTAAAAGTCCTTGAAACCTAAGCCTCCCTCTTTCTTGCTTAAGCTTATGTTATTCCAACTATTCCAATAAATTTTTCTATCCTTTCCATTTGAAGCCCACCAAAATCGAGCCACTCTGTTGCTCAATTTTTGACAAAAACCTTTGGGAAACCTAACAATACTCATAGCATAAGATGGGATGGCTTGTATCACTGCTTTGATTAGAACTTCTTTGCCCGCTTGATTTAACAGCTTTTCTTTCCATCCTCCCAATTTCTCCATGACCCTGTCTTCTATCCATGCTAAGGCTCTGTTCTTGGACCTTCCCCATTGAGCTGGAAGCCCCAAGTACTTTCACGGATTTTTTCAAGAAGCCATATTTAGAATCTCCTCTATATTCACTCTTTTCTGAATAGATATTTGGTTCCCAAATATTATGCCAGATTTTTTCAAATTTATTCTTTGTCCTAAAGCCTTCGTAAAGGAGTTAAGGATTGAAATCAGTTGGTATATTTCATCCTCATTTGCTTCTGAGAAAATGATACAGTCATCCGCAAAAAGAAGATGGGTCAGCGTAGATGCTGAGCGAGCTACTTTAATGCCTGATATTCTTTTATCTTTCAGAGCCTCCTCCATAAGTATAGTGAAAACCTCGGCTGCAATGATATACAAATAAAGAGAAAGGGGATTCTCTTGTCTTAGACCCCTCTGAGGTCAGATCTTTCTTGATAACTTTCCATTGATTTTAATTCTGTATGTTACTCGTCTCACACATTCTATAGCCCACTTTACCCACATAACATCAAATCCAAACGCCTTCAGGGTGGCTTCAATAAAATCCCACTCCAACCTATCATACGCTTTATTCATATCCACTTTAATGGCCAAATTCTTTGATCCCCCATTTTCTTTTCTACTCAAACTATGGAACACCTCTTGCACTATGACAATATTATCTTGTATCATCCTTCCACCCACAAAAGCACTTTGAGTTGGGGATACAATCTTGTCCAAAATTTTTCTCAACCTCATCACCATGACTTTTGATATAATTTTGTACACGAAATTACAGCAACTTATCGGTCTCAACTGATTGAGAGTTTCTGGTTGTTTTACCTTCGGGATCAGGACAATAGTAGTTTTACAAATTTGTTCATTCAGTGTTCCTTCCCTAAAAAAGTTCTTTACTACTGCAGTAACTTCCTTTCCTACAATCTCCCAGTGTTTTTGAAAAAATAGGCCATTAAGTCCATCAGGGCCTGGAGCTTTAAGGCTGCCTAAGCTAAAAGCTGCATCTTTAATCTCCTTATCAGTAATATCTTCAATGAGACTATTATTCATCTCTTGTGTTACTCGTTTTGGAATTTTGCCAATGCAATCCTCCATTCTGAGATCTTTAGTGGCTTTGAACAAGCTTTCAAAATACTCCTCAGCCATCTTCCTCACTTCATCTTCTTCACTAATCCATTCCCCGTTTGCATTTTTCAATCTTTCAATCCTATTTTTGTCCCTCATTTGAACTGTAGACGCATGAAAAAAAGCTGTATTTTTGTCTCCCATCCTCAGCCACTTGATCCGGGCTCTTTGTCCCCAAAATTTTTCTTCCTGCTTCCATAGAAAGGTGGTTCTTCTCTTTAATTCCTTAATTTTTTCTTGTCTTTCCTCTGCCAAATCTGAGCTCATAATCTCTTGTAGTCTTGCTTTCATCCTTTCGATCTCATGGTCTGCTCTCTTAAACGTCACTTTGCTCCACTTTCTTAATTCCCTCTTGCTTCCTTCCATTCTCTTAATTAATTTATTCCAGTTCTCATCTTCTGGTCTGCCTTCCCTACCCCATCCCTTTCTGATCACATTTTCACACTCGTCATGATCCTCCCAATATGCCTCATATTTAAATTCTTTTCTGATCTTGACCTTTGGTTCAAACCTCAAAATTAGAGGAGTATGATCCGAGCTAATAGAAGGTATAGCTGTTAACACTGCATTTGGATACATTCTCCTCCATTCCCACGTGGATAAGGCCATGTCAATCCTTTCCCTAGTAATAAATCCATTCCTAGGATTACTAAACCATGTAAATCTCATACCCTTCAAGTCAAAATCTATAAGCGCATTAGTATCCACAAAATTTCTAAACACCAAAATCTGATTTCTTGGTTTGGGGGTGCATGCCTCTCTTCTCTTCTTGATTTAAAATTTCATTGAAATCCCCTATTAACATTCTCGGTTTATTAAGATTAGTATTCTCTATGGATAATTCTTTCCATAAATCTTTCCTTCTCTTTGGATCCGGATGCCCATAAACAAAATTACACTCTCATTCATCTCCATTCTTATATTTAATAGTAGCTTTAATATAATTAAGACACCATGCATAAATATTAATACTGATATTATCATTCCAAAATAAACATAAACCACCGGACAAACCCCGGGATTCTACACAAAAAGCTTTATCATAATGGATTTTTCTCCTAATTCTATCAACAGTTTTTTCACTGGCTTTAGTCTCCATCAAAAAGATAATACTCGGCTTATACTGCTTGCAGGGGTTCTGCACCTCTGCCACTGTCGCAGGCGCCGCTAACCCACGACAGTTCCAGCTTATGCAACTCATGATTGCAGGTGGGGCATGCTAAGGCCCGCCTCCTCAGCCATGTTTTGTATGTTCAGGTACCTTTTCTTCCTTGCAGCTTCTTCTGCCTCATATTCTTCATCTTGCATGCTCTCTGCTGTTGCCTTTGGCTTCGTGATCTCCCTCTTCCTCTTTAGGCTCAGTTGCATTTCCATACTCTGTGCTAATTCTACCTCCCAATTTCCCGCTGTAACCATCAAATCAGTTCCTCCATCAGGCTTAATTCCTTCCCCTTCATCTTCACTTGGCAATTCAACATAATAGAAATTTTCGTTACCACTGCATTGCATTATTTTTTACATCAGTTTCTTGTCCTTCCATTCTGCATCCCTCTTATCTCTAAATTC
>NC_029789.2:18978472-18983216 GCF_000816755.2 Arachis ipaensis
CTATTTCTCCCGTTTTTTCTACTAACTCCTTATCTTTAATTGTAGCCCATGTTCCCCATTTCTCCTTCAACACCTGCATTATAGTAGGGCCTGTTTTTGCTTTCTGTTTCTGCTGTCTCTGTGTATTCTGGGCTTTTCCTTCCCTTAGATTGTCCTTCACCATGTGTAATCCATCTCTGTTTTCTTTTAGTGGGCTTTGCTCAACTTCTATGCAGGTTGTATTTTTTGATTGAATGGGCCTGTTGGCCCAATTATTTCCAGCCTCTCTATTTAACTTTTTTTTCTTAGCCTCTTGCAATTTTGTTTTTAAGTTACCTAACTTCAGAAAATATCTTCCCAATTCTCCTAACTGCTCCAAATCTTCTTTCTCTGACACAAATCCTTCCAGTTGCTGATTTTCCGGACCTTCTCCTACTTGCTCCTCTGCTCTGTGACTCTGTGCTACTCCCTCTCCTTGATTTCCGCTTGCACCCTCCTTCTCTCTTCGTTTCCCTATGCTTCCCATTCCTCCAGTGCCACTCTCAGCTGAGAATTGTAGATCCTCACCTTCCTTTTCAACTTGGTTGATTGCACGCGCCTCATCTTCTCCCTCTTTGCTATCTGAAGTTTCTTCCTCAATTCTCCATGCCTCCTTGTACATGAGCGGTTTTGCCTTGTTAACTCCAAGGCCAGCTGAATATCTAGGTATACTTGGATCCCAGCTTGCCATAGCTTGAGGCCTCTGGCAGTCCTTCCTCCCATATCCCAGTAAGCCACACTTCAAACAGTAGTTATCCTGAATTTTTTCATACTTAAATTCAATCCAGGTATTTGGCAAGTCCTCTCTGGCCAACCAGAACCCAGTTGGTAGTGGCCTTGTTATGTCCAAAGCTACTTTTACCCTGAGAAATGATCTCTCCAACATATTGCTGCTTCTTGGATCCTCTGTTTCCATTGTTATTCATATCTTGTCTCTAATGATTCTTACAGTGTTATTGTTGAGATATGCCTGTGGGAACCCATGCATCTGCACCCATAACTCCATTCTATCATGGTTTACCTCATGTATGGAATCCCTTTGGTTCCACATCTGCAAGTTAACTAGCTGCCCTCTTATGCTCCATGGTCTTCCCTTCAATATTTGAAGCCCTTTTCTCTGATCTTTGAAGCTAATAAGGACCTTGTTCCTTCCTACCTCCGAAATAGCAACACCTTGTGGATTTCCCCATATCCTCATAATAGCATTCCTTATCACCTTGAAACTTAGTTCTTTCTCCGATATTATCTTGCCCACCAAGTTGATGCAGTTAGCTTTGTATTCCTCTTCTATTCTCTGGTTGATTGCAATCACTTTTCCTTCTATTTGTTCCAAGCCAAAGGTTGCCATCCTTTTGTGCTGTGTAGTATATGTGTGGTGTATAAATAAGCTGATTGTGTGAGTGATGGAATATAATACTTGCTGATTCAGTGTTATATGTGGGTGAAACTATAGCTGATCTAACAAGTTTTTTGTTGTAGGTTAGTTTTGTTGGAAGGGATGATACTCAGGTACGGGTTCGACTAGAACCTTATGTTCTAAAAAGCTCTCCTCATGAGAGAACTCGCTCTTACAGAGTCTATTTGACTATTGAATGTTATATAGTTAAATTTATATGGGCTTTGTCCGAACATGCAGCAACACTTTCCGTTGGGTCAACCCAACATATATAATTCTTTGTTGGGTCTGGAGCTCATTGCTATATTCAATCTGGAATAATGGACTATTACCATGAATTATGTTTATCAATCAAATAGCCCACTCGCTCTAATAATGGACTAAAAATTAAAATTACAATTTTTTATATTTTAGTAATAATTAACAATTTTTTTATATTTTTTAAAAAATATTGTTTAATAATAAAAAAATATTACTTTAATTTTAATAATATTTTTTAAAATATTATAATAATTATAATCACATATAACAAAGAAGATGAAGAAAAGATTGATCTGTTGAACTCTAAAACGATAAGAAAGTGAAGCTTATAAGAGAAAAAATTATGTAGGGAAGTTCATTAATAACATGACACGTGTAGAAAATGAATGGAGATACTCAAATATTAACATATGGGATTCGCCCAAACCATAATTCGCATAGAACATTTGAATGAAATCACACTGCTTCGTTATTCAGAGCTTGCTTTATAATTATCAAAAATGTTATTGATACATAAAATTATCCACTACAATTATTGTTAATCGAAAATAATTTATTTTAGAAAAAAAATGCATCAAATGTGTGTTTTCAAAGAGAGGTCTACATCGAGAAAGAATCGTTTGACAGAGAATATCGAGCAAGAGTCAAATTATCATAATTAGTCAAATAAGTTGATCCATATGTTTAGTAGTTATTTTTAGACGTTATTCTTGTGAAACAAAAGATGCGGGAACGATTACTTATGAATCAATGAATGTGAGAGTTACATTTTAATTTAATTGGTCGAAAATTTTATAAATAAGAGAATGCTCGAATGCACGAGGGTTGAAACTTTGTTTCAAAAAATATTTAAGCACACTCATATTTTAGCGGCGACTTTCTGAGTCTGCATTCGAGTTATTTTTTTGTAGAGTTTCTTCTGCTGTTTTTACTTTTTCATTTATATTTTCTACAAATTTTATTTTTTTTGTAAATTTATTTTTCAAGCAACATTTAATTTTTTTGTTCAATTTTACGTTTTAGTATTTTATTTTCAATTTCAAAAGTCTTTTGATTTAATCGAAGGCATTTTACTATTTTATTTAAATTCAATGCAATTCATTTTAAATTCGATCAATTTATTTTCAAAGTCTTTTATTTATGTTTTCAGATTTCCTTAAGTTTTTGTTTGATCGAAAGGTCTTTAATGCACTTTAAGAGAACTGGTACTCACAAAGAAGAGTATGTTTTGCTCCCAGATATTAGATATCGAACCACTCTCGATTTGCTAAAAATCGACAAAACAATTATCAACTATTAATATATTTGTGTATAAATATACGTGTGTGTTGGGTATATGAAGATGGTAAAATGACAAAACCTATATTATATTATGGTTTTAAAGCACGGTTAGATTATTTTTTTAGAGAAATATTTGTCCCCAACACTTAGTTGTTATAGGATTGATGTGATAATATTCTCTCAAAATACAATAAAATCAATAAATTTCTTAATTAGCAATAATAAAAAATTCTCAACTCTCTTGAACTAAAAAAAAAAGAAAAAGAAAAAAATAAGACTTGACAAACAAGCTCACTTCGTTTTGAGTAGAAGGGATATTTATATATATATATGTTGCATGAATTAGTAGAAGTCACGTACCATGTTAAATGGTTGTGACTCTTTGTTGTTGTATGAATAATCACAACCCTTTTGTTGTTAGGTGAATAGACACAAGATATTATTTCACACACCAACTATTACATACATATATATATCACTGATTAATCAATTAACTAACTCAAAACCGGTTAAGAATTTTAACTGTTCACTTAAATATTAAAGTGTTAATAATATAGTATTTTGAAATAATAAATATCTAATGTAATGAGCATAAATTTATCTTCATAAGTGTCTTTAATTGGAGGCCCACATCTAGTAATTATAATTTATAAACACACAGGTTAGCTAGCTTAATAATGCTCCAACACTCATTAACTAACTTTTTCCTAGCTATCTCAACGTGACAATCAAGTTCATGATGTATTTAACAATAATATTTAATATTTTTTATTGACATATAATTATTTTCGCAACACACAAATATTTATAACAGTCGGCAAATTTGTGATCACCATACTTTGATGTGTAGTTGTGTACTCTAACTAGTACAAATTGAGATATTCAAACCATTGAATTGCGTAGTTTTATCCATATTCACTGGTTATACCGAGACTACTCTATCAACCGTTAAAATTATTTATCGACAATTATTCTGTGATTTAAAAACTAGGTCAGCTCCGTAAAATATTCCGGCACCTAGATGGTTCCCTGTATATAAGTGGATATCCGCATGCATAATTTCATTTCATTGGCATCTGATTTGATAATTTACATCAAAATAAAATTAGATGGCTTTGTTCAGGGCAGCGATAAGTCGTTCATTTGCGACGTCAACCGTTCCAAAACTGAGGGCGGGGGCCGGCAGCCATGCCACGGTGGATCACTGTGCTCAATCGGCTTCTGGGATGAGCACCCTGAAGGCAGATTTCGCACCGATGTACATGGTAGGGGGAATGGTGGTTTTGGCGGTGTCAATTGCAACCCACACTGCGTTTCAGCAGCTTGCGCGTTCTCCAACGGTTCACGTGAACAAGCACAGAAGGGAAACAATGCCCGAAGTGTCTGACCCTGACCGCACCATCAGCTCCGCCGACAAGTTCGTCAACGGCTCCTTCTTGAGGAAGCTCGCTCACGTTCAAGATAACAAGACCACCCTCAATGATCCCGTTCGCCCTAACCCATTCACCACGTTAGTATCTATCACAATTGCATTGCATTATTGCACTGCGTTACTTTATTATTTATTAAGAAATTATTTAATTTTAATTTGATGTGTTCATGCAGTCCTCGAAGAGCTGAGACATTGAAGACCGTGGGCGTTGACCCAGCCTTGCACCGTTGATTTGCTTTGGACATACATGCATTTCAATTACTTCCATCTGCAGCATGATGAGGGATATTTAATTAATTTTTGTTTGTCTATATATATTATTATTTTTTTCTCCTATGTGATTATTTTCGATGTCG
>NC_029789.2:18983283-18986252 GCF_000816755.2 Arachis ipaensis
AAATTAATATATGTATATATAAATATATGTATAATTTAATTTATTTTTAATATATATTTTATTTTAATAACTGATTTTAGTATATACATAATATATATAATTACGTGTATATATATATATATATAGAGTAAATAAATATAATTATTATCGTTATTATGAAATAAAGCCACCACACGGCATATGCAAGTTTGATTATATATAGGAAAAGTCTAGGGGTCAGCAGTTTTGTTGATTTTTGGCCAACATATAGTCAGCAGAAAAAGGTGAGTCATTGGATGAAATCTCACACCAATCTCACACCATTAGATCATCATTGATAGCTATTTGATGACTACCAATCATAAAAGTTGCTGGCCCCTAGCATTGCTCTTATATATATTATACCCTCTACTTTGGACCCGTGATTACATTTTCTCTCCAAATATATACATTCATAATTGGCTAGCTAGAGATTTAGCTAGGTGAAACGTGCTAAACTTTAATTATTGATCCAAATAAAAATTTAACTTTAATAACTTTTTTTTTTGGAACTAGGAAAGACAGCAGCAAAACAAAAAGACAACAAAAGAAACAAAAAGAGAATCAGGATTCAGGACCCTCACATCCGAAGGATCCCATACAATCAAAATTTAACTTTAATAATAACTAACATTGATAATGAGCAATCTAACTTCCTCCATTTTTTAATAGGAAATAGTCCCACTTTTTCTTGTAATGATATTTAAGACACTGGAGTATATGTATATATAAAGCAAAATTGAGTGGAAAATACAGTCTTGTCAACAAATAGATTATGTTTGCACAAATCACATACTACCTTAATTTTATTGATTAAAATAAAAATATAAAAATTAATTTTTAATTAGTCAACATTAGTTAATTTTAATGTTTAGATTTATAATTTTAAATTTAATATTAAGAATTTAGTATCTAGCATTATTTTTAAAATAAAGAGTAATTACTCAAATCAGTCTCCAAGGATTTTAAAATCGGACATTTTAGTCCCCAAAAAAAATTAATACACAAATCAATTCTCAAGGTTTTACTCTGGCAGACAAATCAATTCTCAGTTCATTTTTCGACAGAGTAATTACTCAGATCAGTCCCCAAGAATTTTAAAAACGGACATTTTATTCCCAAAAAAATTGATGTACAAATCAATCTCTAACGTTTCTCTTTGTTAAACATAACAGTCCTCTGTCCAAAAATAAAATAAAATAACGGAAGACTTGTTATATCTAACGGAGAGAACCGTTGGAGATTAATTTGTACATTAATTTTTCTTGAGGACTAAAATATTCATTTTTAAAATTTTTGGGACTGATCTGAGTAATTATTTTGCCAGAAAATGAACTGGAGATTAATTTGTCTGTCGGAGTAAAATCTTAGAGATTGATCTGTGTATTAATTTTTTTTAGAAAGTAAAATATCCGATTTTAAAATCTTTATAGAGTGATTTAGATAATTACTCTAAAATAAATAAATAGTTAATAATAAATGATCGGTCACGCTACGTTACCAACAGCATATCTGCCAACTTCTGCCAACTCTTATTTATAATTGTGTTTCATGGAAGTGTCTTTGTGGATGTGTCTAATAAAAAAGTCTTTTTTATGGTTGTATTTAATAGAAGTGTCTTTATAGATATATTTTCTGAATGTGTCTTTTTATATATGTATTTAAAATATAATAATTAATTATTGTTGACAATAAATTGGCAGATAATATGTTGGTACCCTATACTTTTCCATCTAATATATATATATTTTTGTTATTGATAATTATATGACATCTATTAATATTAATATTTTTTAACATATATTTAAATAATGTAATAGATACTAATTAATTAATGAATAAAAAATAAGTTAATTTGATATAAAAAATAAATTTTATATAATTATTTAATTATGATTGGATCAATCGATTAAATTTGTGATCTACTGGTTGAACTAATGATCCAATAACTTAATAATTTGGCTAGGTTAATTATCAATTTAATTCTGATAACTATGTTCTAAAGATCTTCAATGATTGGTCTTTACGTTTTATTAGAAAAAGTTGGAATAAGACCTTTGGTTTTTTATCATTGGAGATGGTCTGAGAGGATGAAGTAAAATAAGGTTTTTAATTTGGCATTGATTAAAAATTTAAAACAACGCCGTTGAGCTCCATTTCTTTTAAAAATAAAGCATGGCCCTGTTCGGGTTACGAAAGTTTATCAGGTCACCGACGTTTATGTAAATCGAGCCGGTTGGACCGGATTTTAACGGGTTTGATACGAAGGCGATTTGGAGGGTGACTGAATTTTTGGTCAAACTGAATGGGTTGAGTGGAATTTGATAACAATGCAGTGTATCGTTTATGGAAAAGTATAGGGTACCAACATATTATCTGTCAATTTATTGTCAATAATAATTAATTATTATATTTTAAATACATATATAAAAAGACACATTCAGAAAATATATCTTTAAAGACATTTCTATTAAATACAACCATAAAAAAGACTTTTTTATTAGACACATCCATAAAGACACTTCCATGAAACACAATTATAAATAAGAGTTGACAGAAGTTGGCAGATATGCTGTTGGTAACGTAGCGTGACCGAATACAAAAAGTGAACTTGTCCTAGTGGTGGCAGGTTTGCTGACCAGCAAATCGACCGATCCAATTCAATCTCTAAATTTGACCGATTCGTATATTTATCCGGTTAAATTATTAATCTGGACCAATTTAAAATTCGATTTATTGATTTTCCAGTCGAACCGATCAGTCTGATTTAAATTTGATAACTATACTTTGGAGGAGAGTCTCTACACATAGATTGAGTTGAAAGAATTTAGAGGGACTTAGATTACTTAATAATAATTTGGCATGCGTGCAAGTTATTTAAAAAAAAGTTTAATTATATTAAATCATAATTGATTAAATAGAAGTGGAACAATTTGAAAATTGTATCTACT
>NC_029789.2:18986259-18992069 GCF_000816755.2 Arachis ipaensis
TTTGTTTTTGTTTATAAAATTAAAAATACTAACAAATTTAAATAATTTTATAAAATTTTAATTATTTTAATTAATTAAGTGAGACCACAATAAAGATTAAATTTACTTTCTCCTGATGAAAAAGAGAGAGATACTTTAAATTTCTATTACTGTTTATGATATAAAAGCTTATGCGAAGTTACTTTTTATAACAAGTGGGTCATAAATAAGGATTGGAATGAGTTCCTTGCTATAAATGCTTTCATATTCACAAAGACTCAAACAAAACTTCTTTATTTCTGATTGTTGTGTGCAGAATCGTCGGACGGAAAAGATCATCGTGACTGGATGTAAGGTCGAACGATTTGAGCTTGAGAACCTTCATATTCCCTCTACGTCAAATCTCAGTGATGTTTTTTCTCCATCTACTCTTCACTTTTGGCACCGCTGTCTTGCCCACAGTTTCTTAGAAAAATTACGTCTTCTTTTGTCTACGGGTGTTTTAGGTCAAGTTTAAAATGAGTCTTTTGATTGCATTTCTTGTCAAACTGCAAAACAACATGTCTTATCTTTTTATAATAGTTCCTCTCTTACTTGCTCTCCTTTTGATCTTATTCATTCTAATGTTTTGAGTCCCGCTCCCACCGTTTTTATGGGAGAGGCTCGATACTTTATCGTCTTTATTGATGATTATTCACGTTTTACTTGGGTTTATTTGATGACTAATCGTCATAAGCTGCCTCAGATTGATATTAACTTTGCCACTATGATTCAAACTCAGTTTTCTAAGGTCATTAAAATCTTAAGACGCGATAATGTTATGAAATATCGTGACTCCAAACTCTTAAATTTTCTTGCAGAACAGGGTATTTTGTCTGAGTTTTCTTGTCCTAGTACCTTACAACAAAATGGCAGAGTTGAGCACAAACACCGTCACATTCTTGACTCTGTTCGTGCAATGCTTATTTCTTCTTCCTGTCCTAAGCGTATTTGGGGTGAAACTATTCTCACTGTTATTCATGTTATCAAATCGACTCCCTTCTTCTATCTTTGGTAACACTACTCCTTTTGAGCGTCTTTATCATACTTCTCCCGATTACAGCTCTCTTTGTGTTTTTGGTTGTGTCTGTTTTGTCCTTCCTTAGCCTCATGAACATAATAAACTTGAACTTCGGACTCGTATGCGTTGTTTTCTTGGTTATTGCATTGAACACAAGGGTTATCGTTGTTAGGATCCTATCTCTCGACGTATTCGTATATCTCGTTATGTGTCTTCCGAGAGCATCACATGTTCTCTAGTTTTTCCTCTTTTGAGCCCATTCTTTCTACTTAGTCACCGTTTTTCACTGATCTTAATGTTGATCTTTTTCCTAGTGATGATACTAGAGGTTCTATCTCAAGTCAATCCCTCGAGCCCCCTCCTCTTCCGTTTTCTCCATCTTCCGATGAATCTGGATCGGACGTTGCTCCAGCTCCTGCTGTCATGCCTCTTTCTTTCGCTCGTTCTTCTAGGGTAAGAAATCTACCTCCTTATCTTCTTGATTATGAGATTATCATTATTCTTCTACTATTCTTCATCATTATGAACCCCAGCCATTCCAAGAATCCTCTACAAATTCAAGTTGGCAGCAAGCAATGCAGGAAGAAATTCATACACTTGAAAAAATATACACTTGGAACTTGGTTGATCCTCCTTCTAATCAAGAAGTTGTGGGTAGTAGATGGGTGTATAAGATCAAGACCCGCTCTGATGGTTCTATTGACTGTTATAAGAAACAATTAGTTGCTCAAGGTTGTACGCAAGAGTATGGTATTGATTATGAATAAACTTTTGCTCGTGTTGCTCGTTTCACATCTGTTCGAGCTTTCCTTGCCATTGCTGCGGTAAAAAAAAGGTCTCTCAGTCATATGGATGTGAAGAATGCATTTCTTAATGGGAATTTAAAAAAAGGTCTATATGAAACCACCTCTAGGATATCCTTGTCCCTCTAGCAAAGTCAGTCTCCTTCGCAAGGCATTTTATGGTCTTCAGCAAACTCTTCGTGAATAGTTTGAAAAGTTCAGCACCACTATATGCAATCTCGATTTCACTTGCATCCCTCATGAGAATGCTCTCTTCATTCGTAAAAATGAACGAGGAGTTGTTCTTCTACTCTTGTATGTTGATGGCATGATCATTGCTGGAGATGATGCTGATGGTATCTCTGATCTCAAGGCCTCCCTTCACCGTACTTTTGAGATGAAAAATCTTGATTCTCTCAATTATTTTCTTGATCTAGAAGCCATATCCACAAATGACGGCATCTATCTCTCACAAGCTAAGTATGCTTCGGATCTTCTTGCTCGAGTCGGAATTACAGATAGTCGTACTGAGTCTACTCCCCTTGAGCCTAATATTCAATTTATCCCTTATGGATGACACTGTTTTGGACAATCTTACTCTTTATCGACAGTTAGTTGGAAGACTCATCTACTTAATTGTCACCCGACTAGACATCGCCTATCCAGTTCATGTTCTTAGCTAGTTCTTGTCATCTCCTCGTACTACTCACTATGCGGCAGTTCTTCGCATTCTTCGCTACATCAAAGACACCCTATTTCATAGCCTTTATTTTTCTACCTATTCATCTTTATCTCTTTAGGCGTACTCAGATGTTGATTGGGCTGGTGATCCCACTGATCGTCGTTCTACTAATGGTTATTGTTTGTTTCTTGGCGATGCTCTCATTTCTTGGTGAGCTAAGAAGCAAACGTTCACTGCTCGCTCAAGCACAGAAGTTGAATACCGTGCTCTCGCTGACACCACTACTGAGGTTGTCTCGATTCGTTGGCTTCTCGAAGACTTGAATGCTCCTCATTCGTCCCCAACTGATATTTTTTGTGACAACCGCAATGCTATTCAGATTGCGCATAATGATGTGTTTCATGAACGCACTAAACACATTGAGATTGATTGTCACTTTGTTTGATAACGTCTACTTGTTGATGCTATTCACCTCGTCGCTGTTTGAACTCTAGTTCAGACTGCTGATATCTTCACAAAGGCTCATCATCCTACTCGTTTGCGGACTCTAGTGTCTAAACTCAAGATGGTATCCTTAGCTCCCACTTGAGTTTGAGGAGGGATGTTAGAGTATAAATTTAGATCAATTAGTATCATTTATATTTATATAGCATATCTGTATATTAATTGTAGGATTGTATGCTTTTATTGCTTTGATTCTTCTAGCACATATAAATACCCTTGTACATTGTACCTTTGAGACACACTCAATAATACACTATCCTTTCTCCAGTTTAGTCTCTTGTTTCTAACAGAGAGTATGAGAAGAAAGAGCGCCCATAAACTCGAAGAGAAGAGAACCATTAACGACAATAGAAACGCAAATAGAAAAGAGAAGAGAAGACAAGCAAAGAAAGAATGAAAGATGAGAACACAAAGAAACGCGAACACAGTAGCTACGAAGATGAAGATACGACGGCGACTAACATTGGTCACATTGGCTACGACGAGGAGGAGGAGGAAGTGGTCGTCCTGGAGGTGGCGATATGACAGAGGCTTCAGCAAAGTCCCTTCAATGGTGGTCCAGCATTTGAGAAGAGAGGAGCAGCTGATAAGGGGCCCTAATTAGCTTTGCAGAGAGGGTAAATTTGGAATTATAAATTTAGATTGAAGGTGTTTTCGGAAAAAAAAATTATTAGTTAAAATTTCAATTTTCGTCCTAAAAAATTTTATTCCCTGTGTTCTTACTTTTTGGAAGTATTGAAATATTGAAATTTTGGGAATGAAGACTAAAATTTTAGTACCAGTCTCTGAACTAACAAATATGATACTGAGTCCCAGTCTCCAACTCAATACCTCAAAACAAACACTACTTAAGGTAGCGTTTGGTGGAGAGACTGAGACTGAGAGACAGAGACTAAGAAACAGGGATTAAAATAAATCTCAGTATTCTGTTTGGTGCAAAATGGGAGACAGGAATTGAAACAAGAATAAAACTCTAATTTAATTTGCACAAAGGATAAAATTGGAATTAATTAATTGAAATGAAAGTATTTTAGGTATAAAATGTTATTAAAGTTTCAGTCTCCATCTCTAAAAATTTTAGTCCCCTGTGTCCCTACTTTTTGGAGGTACTGAAATACTGAAATTTTAGAGACAGAGACAGAAATTTTAGTACCAATCTCTAAACTAACAAACACGATACTGAGTCTCAGTTTCTCAGTCTCTATCTCAGTACCTCAAAACAAACGCTACCTAAGAGACATAGATACCTTGATCCTCCCACCTTCTCATCATTATTTCCAACATTTGCTATTTAAATAGCAGGAGTATTTTCTTTTTCAAAAATGTTATTTATACATTAAAATCAGCTATCAATATATTTATATATAAATGTATGTATATTTTAATTTATTTTTAATATATATTTATATTTTAACATGTATTTTATTTTAGTAATTAATTTTAATATATACCTCGCTGCCAAACATATACTTAAAATTTAATCATAGGGTGCTTGTATGCTGTTTGAATAAAAAATTCATTCGATTCAAACACTAATTTTACTTATAGCATGGTTTGAATTGGATAATTTTAAAAAAAAAAATCGATCCGATTCGATCCAATTTCAAGCAATTTGGATTGGATTGAATTTGCAGTTTTATAAATTAAAAAAAAATACATATTACAAGTCTCAACATCAAATTTTAAATAATCAACCACGACATAACAAGTCTCAACAATATTTAAAAAAATCGACGATAACATAATTATAGAAATAAAATTATAAGTTAGTTAAAATAAATAAATAAGTAACATTTTGAACATAAAATATTTATTAAATAATAATAATACATAAATAATATAAAAATATATAACAAATTAAATATGTTATAAATATAATTGTAAATATAATAATAAAAAAATAATATTATAACACATTGTGCGGTTTGAATTAGATTGGATCGGTTATGAAAAATAAAATCAAAATCCGATTCGATCTAGCGGTTTGTAAAAAATAAAATCCAATCAAATCTAAACTAGTGCGATTTTAAACGATTTTCGATTAGTCACACAAAAAAAAACAATTTTTGATTTGAATTGAATTGAACAAACAGTTTAATTTAAATTGATTTTGATTTAAACACTCTTACTTAATCATTATTAAGTGTGGTTGTTTCTCGTATTAAAGGTTGAGGAAAATAGACACCAAAAAAAAAGGTTGAGGAAAAAAATCACGTGACCAACACATAATTTTTTTTTTTTTTTTGGGTAAGAACACATAATCTTTGTTTATTTATGAGTAAAGGACAAAGGGGTTCAAGAGGGACCACATGCGCCCTGGTAAAGGGGACCTGCTGGTGTTAGTGTGGCTGTGGGCTGTGGCATCCAATCTTTGGAAACGAGTGAACGGTGGAATTTGGGAGCCGAAGGATAAGGCAGACGCACACCAAAACCAAAAAAAAAAAAAATGGTAGACGCACACATCATGAACCTCTTAATTTTGCACCTCTACCTCACATAAATCTTTGTACATGGATTTTATGAGTAATGATCATCAAATCACACCATCATCAGACCATACACGTGTCCAATAGTTCCGCCTCATTAAATTTCAGTTAAAACTACTACTGTTTTTTATTTTTCTTTTTTCCACAATATATGTTTTTATTGGTTCAGTGAATCTACTGTCGTTAAAAGTTGGTTTTGTAAAATTTTTCAAAGAGATATTTTTTTTTTAAAGAACAAATTTTTTATTTTATGTTTGATAAATCAAAAAAACTATACCTTTATATTTGTAATTTTAAAAGATCAGATTACTTTTAAA
>NC_029789.2:18992348-18993876 GCF_000816755.2 Arachis ipaensis
ATTAAAATATACAACTACTTCAATCACTTATATATACTAACAAAAATATTTAATAACAAAAAAAATTAGTTAAAAATAGTCAACTTATTTTATTTAATTTTTATTAATTGTTAACCAGTTATTCAAAATATACAATTACTTCATCACCTAGTTTAATTTTCTCTAGTTTTTTTTTTCTAGCATCACTAATTGAATATAAAAAGACTATTATTCTCTACAAACAAAATTATCTATATATATTCGGATTTGGTAAAAGCAAGCATATCCATCATGAAAACAAAATAAGGTTCTCCAAAATACATGGTCGTCAAGAAAATTTTAGAGATGACTACAATAATTAGAGACAACTTCTTGACTAAATCATGAGGTATTTATTATATTGATGTATAGAATCACCTTAGTGTGTAATTGAATTAGTGAAACTCAGGAGACTTTTGCTTTTGATGCATGCAAATCATTAGAGCTGGGACCCAAAGGATATAAAAATTAGGATTATTAGTTAGTTTAGAGTAGACAATACCCTTTTTTATTTCTTTCTATAAAGAACGTGTTTGGATATTTATAATAAATTCTAGAACCAGTTATTTTCTAATATATAAATAAAAGAGTTAGTTATTTTTATCCCGACTAATTCAATTCATTTTTGTCAAACCAACCAATCCGACAATCTATCTCGATCTTTGTTAATGGATATTTTAACGATGATTTAAATGTAACAAGGGATTTTGATGTTTTACTCTTGTATTGAGTATTAAGAATTTTAAGAAAAGTAAAATTTTCCAAATTACTTTATGCACATCATAGGTGGAGGAAAATTTGATACTAATAATAGCATGCATCCTGTCACGATCTTAAACACATTCCAACATTATCGTACCGATACTCGATTTTAGTTGATAAATTTTAGAAGGTTAAATTTAACAGTAACAATTCGCTCACAAAATTTATTTAAAACGAGAAAAAAATAAATAAATTTTTAATCTTTTGGTTCACAAATTTTATTTTTCTGTTTATTTAAGTATGTTAGATCCAACAAAAAAATAAAAAAAATTAAACGTGATTTTTGTGGTATTAATTTGGCTGATATACAGATCCATACGTGAGAGAATTTTTAAAATGAGACAAATTAGACTGGAATCGATATGTTCAAATTTTAAAAAAATTAACAACTTAAATATTCGCGAGTCAATAGGTCAATGATCTATTTGTTATTATCGTCTCAATATTAATACAAATATTCAGTAGTACTTAATTAAATTAAGAGTAAAAATTTGCTAGAAGTATGATAACGCCTTTTAATTTTGGCACGTTTAGACACGCTCTTTTCTGTAGCAAAATAAAAGTATGTACAACGAAATAATTATTTCTGCCACACTTTACCCGTGACAAAATTAGCCAGACCGAGCTTTTTTGTCACACTCTTTTTCGTGGCTAACGATAAAAGTTAAATTAAAAAAAATATCATAATAAAAATGCTCTTTAATATAAAATTACATCATATAATATATAAAAAAATTACATTCTTATA
>NC_029789.2:18993937-19010948 GCF_000816755.2 Arachis ipaensis
TTACATTCATATATGTATTATCTATAGTATAAAAATATGAACTAATACTTAGTATTAAAAAGCAAATCTTCTAAATTAAATGGGTTTAATATTAAAAAAATTACCAAATAAAATTATTACAAAATAAATATGAGATTTTACTAAAATAATATAGAAAATTAAAAGCTTGAAAGTATCAAAGACAAAATAAATTTACCAAGTTCTGCATTTCTTGTTACATAGACAACCCATATATAAAAATATTTTCAAAATATTTTCAGGTAAAGAGCAAAAAGGACACGTAACTTTCGCGCCTGAATTAAGCTAAGAAATTAATAGGCTATAATTTGACTTCTTTGAGAATGATCAGAAAAATTAAGAATCAACACTTACTTCCGAGATGTAATTTGTAATTGCTTTATAGTCTTCAGTTGTACTCAATTGCATAACATTTTTTCAAAATGTCAATTAATAGTTTAGAATCTATTTACAGCCAGCAAAAAAAAATAATACATGTTGGAATAACAAAAAAGAAAAGTCTAAAATTAACTTACATTCTTGACTAAAAGAAATATAAAAAATTAAAATGATGCCATGAAAATTAATTGAAAAAATGTCACTTTATTCAATTTTAGTATAATTTCAACTGTAACATCGGCCACAAAGCTAAATTAAAAGTTGAGCAGTTTTAAAAAATACACAAACTTGAATTTAGCCAATTGAAAAGTCGAGTAAAATAGATGCATACCAAGCAAATGGGTGCTATTAAGGTATCTAGCACTGAAGTTACAAGATCATGCATGGGAATTCCAGCATCCACAAAAACTAAAGTTACAGCATTGATACACGCAAATCTAGTTCCTACATACGAAATATTGCGTAAAAGAGTTAATGAATGGTTAAAAAAAAAAAGTAGTCTTTTAAATAAAATAATCAATAGTAAAAAATTAACAACTTACATCACTAGCAACAATACCTATCTTTTTACTTTATCTTTGAACTAAATGTTTTTTTAGTTTCGGATAAATAATGCGACAATATGTGGCTTACCTCAAAAACAGTAAAATACTTGCTTGAGAAGAGAAAAATGATTGATCTGCGAAACTGTAACACCAGAGTATAATAGATTAAAAGTAAAAGACTCGTACAAAATCCACATAAAAGTATTACTTTCAACTAATAGACTCACGTGAATTTGATTAATAGTGAATAATTAAATTAGTTATTATTCTAATTAATCATACTTAGTAAATTTTACTCTCTAGAATTAGTTAAACCTATTCTATTAAAGATAGATATGTACTCTTTTTGTACTTTTTGGTATTTTTTTATAATTTTAATATTAATTTTCAATTGAATCATTTCATTCTATTATCAAAGTCTCTAAATTAATACATACATTGCATTTGGCCAAAAAGAACACAAACAACAAATACAAATATTAGTATTTATCTTAATCAATTTGAGTTTGTTAAGTAATCATCTTATTCGTCTGCTTAAACAACTATTAGGAGTTAGAATCTCGTCTTGTGTATGTAGCAATCCATTGGCTAGTAATATACCCTTAATAAATAGAGCATCAATACGTGGTTAGACTTGACATGAGCAGCCGAATACGCGAGTACCCAACCCGTCCATACCCAGTTGGGGAGGGTAATAACTTGACTCAAGTCGTGGCAGATTTTGCTTAGGACGGGACATGGTGGAATTTAGGAATTAGGATTTGTCTCTCATCGTAGCTTCAGTCCATGCTCTATAGCTATGCAAGAGAAATCGAGTCATCCTTACCTACAGTCTTTTTCTCGGCTTCTTCACAAAAAGTCTCATAGCTCCGTCATCGTTGTTGTTGAGCTTATCACTGCCGCCTACCCCTTCACAGCTCCTATCTTCCTCTTCACAGCTCATGTCGCCATCGTTGCTTATCCCGTTACCATCGCTCTTGAGCCCGTCGCCACCTCTCTCCTGCCGAGTCTCTTTCACTCTCTCTATCTTTCTCTTTCGTTCTCTCATTGTGAGTATCTGTTAAGTTCTTTTCTTCTTTTTTCACATACTCATCACTTAGTCGCCGTCGCTATGAGCCCGAGCGTTGCCATTGCAGTTTCATCTAAGTCTATCATCGAATAAAATAAATTTTTTATTCAAATTGGACAAATTGAAAATAGGCATGCATGAGATCTTTTTGCATGTAATTTCTGAATCTTTTCATTCAAATTTGATCTATATGATTGAGTATTTTAGTACGGCGATCATCATGGTTTCGTTGCGACACTAATGTGATAAAAATTGCGGTAATTTCATAACTGATATAGGAGACAAACCAAATTACTAAAGTAATCAGAGAAATAACATTCAGATGTGCGCATAAAATTTATAAGATGTGATTATCCCAGGAAAATATATATGCATAGACTAAGTGGAAGATTGTTAGGAAATTATTATTTCTTAATATATTTATGGGTAATACATATATTAATTATAATTGCAAATTAAGTAGTCACAAAAAAAAAATTGCAAATTAAGTAATTTCACATTAAATAACTTATATCACGGTGATCTCATTTATTATCATAAATGTTAAATTAAATAAGTCATTATTACTTTTGATTTGGATAAATGAGATTAAAACCATAGATACTATTTTATTTGAGTTTTAGGGTTTATTGAATGTCACATTCAAATATAAATAATGACTTCAGGATTTTGGTCTCCAACACATCAAATTCGTCTCTGTAGCTCTTTTTCCATAGTGGAATTGTGATTCAGCCTATCAAGGATACATAAGATTTTGGTTGACGAAGATTAAAGAACCGTACCACAAGAGCCAAGCTCTCCGATCTCAGTCATGCTCTCAAATGAAGGGACACTTCCGCACTCTCAGTTATATTTTTTAATGATTTAACTAGGGGTATGCATGGCCCGGCCCGACTCCGAACACTTTAGGGGCTATTTTTGTGTGATTTCACCGGATCTAGGGCCGGATAAGGGTCTCCAAAATAGACAAGGTCATTATTTCGGGTCGGGTCCGGGCCATGGCTCGGGTCACCCGAAGTCGGCCCGGTGGCCCGGTTATCATACACAATTAATATTTTGTGTTATTAGTGATGGATGATGGCTATTCTTATGTGGAATTTAAGTATTGTAAACCTTAATATTTTGTGTTATTAGTTATTATAAGACTATAAGTTAATGTTTTATGTTTAAAATGCATAAAATTTTAGACTAATGCATAATATTGTGTTATTTATATTGATTTAAATATTTGGTCTTATTAGACAATATTAGTATTGATTATGGTTATACTTTAATTTTAGAGAAGAGTTGGTTCTTGTTATATTTTTCTAAGTGAATTTTATCATGTCAAATAATGGTTGGAGTTTTGGAAATTTGGATATTTTCACATGCTAGCTTATAAGAAGGTATCAATGTAATGTAATGTTAACAGCCCGATTTTCACCCGGTTTTTACCCGGTATAATTGTGTCCTGAAAATGTATATGTTTCGTCGGGTCTAGGGCCAGGTTCGGGTCTAATAAATAGAAGATCCGGTATATATTTCGGGTCGGGTCTGAGTCACATCAAACCCGGTTTCACCCAACCCATGCACACCCCTAGATTTAACATAGATGATCTTGAGGTTGAGAAATTCTAAAATTTTCAGATAAAATAGAATTTTTATTCAATCAAATGATGATAAATAATTTTATTGAATTAAATTATATTAATATGATCATTGGATAATAAAGAATGCTAGAAAAATAAATAAATAATATTTTAATCAACGACAATACATATTTTGAATTAATTAAATTTTTACAAAAAAATTATATACCTAAAATTATTTCATTTCTTCAAAAATCTTTTGAAGGTATAATAGTTCAATGAGAGGTTGACTATTGAGAATTGAATATAATATTTTTAAATTCATATTTTCAATAAAAATATGTACTTAGTTCTATCCATCCTAAATAATTCTATATTTACTATTATTTATCTATCTACATAATTCTAACATTGATAGAATATTATTTTTAGATGCAAAAGTTTAAAATATATTTATTCTATTTTAAAAATCAATATTCATATTTAACTTGGAATTTCAATAAATATGACAAATAATATTATATTTTTAGTTAAAAAAATAAAATATCTATAAATATATTTTTGTGCTTTAGCTTTAAATTTTTCAAAAAAATTTGGTTCAACATCTACTTGAAACATATTTTTATATAAGTATATTCATATTGTTAGAATATAATTAGGATCAATTAGCATTATTTAACATATCTGAATATTTATTATAGGATATTATGTCTTTATTATTACGATTCTCTTAGTACCTATAAATACCCTTTTATATTATATTATTCTAGACAACTTGAATACACTTAATAATACACAAATCCCTTTTCCAGTTTAGTCTCTTATTTCTAACATGGTATCAGAGCCATAGTATCCTCCTTGAAGAGGATAGTTTGTTTTCCTTGTGGTGAAATCATCGTAGTTTTTGCATTTTTTTCTATGTCATTCTTCTTTCCCTCTTATCACTCCTTTGATGCTTTTTCACCTCACCGACTAGTATATTTTCTATGTCTTGTGTTTTTTTGAGTCGAATGATCAAACACCATTGTCATCCGCTGCTTACCTATTCTCACGAAGAAATCATATAGTTTTCGCTCTCTTTTGGCAGTTCCGTCTGCGTTCTCTCGTTGCAGTTCCATCTGCGTTCTTTTGTGGCAATTCCATTTGTGTTCTCTCGTGGCAGTTCCATTTGCGTTTTCTCGTGACAGTTCTGTCTGCGTTTCGTCTGTGTTTTCTTGTGGCAGTTTCGTCTGCGTTTCTTTTTGGCAGTTCCGTCTGCACTTCCTTCAGATAAGCGGCAGTTCCGTCTGCGCTTCTTCTTTACAGTTCCATATGTGCTTCCTCCATACTAGCGGCAGTTCTATCTGCGCTTCCTTCAGACAAACGACAGTTCCATCTGTGCTTCTTTCCGGCAATTCTGTCTGCACCCATTTTATCAGTTTATGCAGTTTTTTCTCTTTATTTCATTGTTTGCGGGTTGGTCAGGTTAAGTCGAAGGCATGAGTGGGGGTGGCTTAGCCACTCGCGGAGAAATATTCTCTTTTTGTGTAAAGATAAATGAATGCTAACCTTATTTCTTTTAAATAATAAAAATTTAAAATAAAAAAAACGAAGTGAAATAGTGACTAGTGAGTAGTCCCCACCAGATAATTAATATTTAATAGTCTCTTCCCGCCTTCCCGCTTCTTCAAACCCTTCTTTTCTCTTTTGCCACCCTATCCGCCTTTTTCTCAACAGCTCCGGGGAAGAAGAGAGAGATAAGCTCCATACTCTGTACCTCGTTTATAAGGAATACTCATACTCATACGAAGTTACAAACTGTTGCATTGTGTGCCTGTGATATAGCCACGCACAACAATGGTCATGGGCACGCCGGAGAGGAACCAGATCAACCCTTCCCTCTCTCGTGTCCAGGTTTTACGTTTTCTTCTTCCCATTCTGCCTTCTCTGCATGTCTATTCATGGAAAACGAAAACGCTATGTGTGTGATTTTTCTTGTTTTTGGAATATCTGTTTTATGAATATCTCACCATGCAGTTCAATTTGCACCAGTGGCGGAACTTGAGGATAATTTTTGGAGGGGCCAACATGTTAAATTTGAAAAAAAAGATAACTTTTGGAGGGTCCAACATGTTAAATTTGAAATAAAAGAAAAATACTGGATGAGTGACAGAAGTGAGTATCAAAGAGGGTGTAGCCTGATTAGTAACATAACATTTGACCAATTATGCTATTTATACTTTTTGTAATGGTTCTACTATTTTTTTTTATAATGGCTCCCTGTGACTACAAAGCTCCGCCACTGATTTGTAGGGATTGCAAATAGTTTCTTTTGCTTTGCGTTTCGCGTACTGTGGTTTGCGTTTCATAATTATCCTCTTATCGGAGAGCACCTTTAATTTTATATGGGGAAGGTACTCTAGGCACTCTGAAATACTTTTCCATAAAAAATGTTAAGAGGTCTCATGCTGGTATCAATTTTCAAGTTCCTTTTTTTTATTATAATATTCTTATCATCTTCTGTTTTGGAGTTAGTGGTCATTCACTCATTCCTCCCATCGGTTAATGCTGCAAAAGGTACAATTAGTTATGATGCTGAATATGTATATTTACAAGTACATTCTTATTTGCTGTATTTGTTTATAGTCTTGATTATCTGTTTTTACATGAATTAATCCTTTTAATTAATCTACTTTTAATTATATTTCTTCTCTTTGCTCTTGGCAGGATTCCCCTGTATTCAATTTCATCAACGGTTTGTCGCCTATAAAGCCCGAGAAGCCTGATCAGATTGGTCAAACGTTTAGCTCGCTTAGCTTTCCATCCCCTCCGCGTGCTTTTGCTTCACCCAATCTCACCAGTTTCAAGGAATCAAAAGTGCTCAAGAGGTGATGTTCAAATGGTTTTTCTCTCTTCCTTGTTTGATTATTTTTTATTTGCTTATATCTGTATGAATACTGTTCAATGAACTATTTCTGACTTGTTAATTATTATTCACATCTCTAGGCATAACCCTTTTGGGAAATCAAGGCCTGGGGTGTCATCTGAAGATGGTAATAAATTTCAGACAAGTGACGAGGCTATTGCAGATTCATGTCATCCATATCATAACTCGAGGGAATCTCAGGGAAATTTTCATGATGGAATATCTGCAGTTGATGATTCGATTGCTCTACCTGGTGAGCACACAGACTTCTCAGCTGAGATACCACAGGCCTTAAAATATAATAATTGGGGTAACCCTGGCTATGATCCTGGTCATGTGGATAACTCTCTTGATTCAATTGAAGTCCTTAATCAGGAGTTGGTTCGATTTGATCCGAAGGGGCAAGAATCAGAGCATTGTGATAATTTAATCTCTGGAGATACTGATTTCTTCGTTTTCAATTCCCCAAATGAAGCAGCGGCTTTTAAGGATATAATGCAGAAGCCAGATTCCCATCTTATGTCTCTGATACCGGAATCTTCCATATATAATGGTCTGAGAGATGATAGCAAAGCTAAAATAGAAGAATATCATCCTGAGCCCTTAGCAGTCATAGACCAAATGCAGGACAAACATTACGTTGCCATAACTAGCAATACAAAAGACAAAGCAAATGTTGAGGTAGATAAGTTTGTTACTGTTGCGACCAATTATGAATATTATACTTAGTTGTGAACATTGCATTGCATTTATAAATTATAATTCTAGCGAGTATCTCTAGATTTTAGCCAATTGCTTCATGGTATGTCCTGGCAAAAGTAAATTATTTATTTGAAGCTCTATTTCTTTTGTTTGCAGTTTGTTTCTGTGATGAACGGTAGTAAGCGGAGGCGATGTCTAGACTTTGAGACGGCCAATGTGCAAAGGAAGAATTCAGATCATAATTTAAAATTTGATTCTCTTGTACATTCTAATGAAAAGCAACTGGTTGCTGCAAAATGCAATAGTAGTTCACAGCAATGCACTATGCCTGCAGTTGGCTTAGATTTGAATGCACTTGCAGCTTTGAAGGGAGGCAAAAAAGTCATAAGTAATGACAATTGGTCTTGTGGAATTCATGTTAATCTTCCTAGTTGCACTTCCCTGCAAATCTATAACAGCCATGAATATCAGGATCCATTGGCAATGGAGGTGGATTTATCAGACATTGGGCCTCAGCCAATTGAGGATAGTTCCTATGCATCAGATTTCACTGTTGATGAAGATGTCAATCAAAATAGTCCCCAAAAGAAAAGACATGGAGACTGCAAGCGTTGTAATTGCAAAAAGTCAAAGTGTTTGAAACTGTAAGTTAAATAAGTGATTTAAAATCAAATAATAATAATAATAATAATAATAAATTAATTAGCAGTAAGTTACAATGTGACAGGCCTTTGAAATCGAACTTATATTTTTGTTGTTTATGACTTTTTGTTGATAAGATATTGTGAGTGCTTTGCTGCTCGTACCTACTGCACTGGCAACTGCTCATGTAAGAATTGCCACAACAAACTTGATCATAGAGAGGAAGTCCTTCAAGCTCGCAAGCAGATTGAGTCGCGCAACCCTCTCGCTTTTACTCCTAAAGTCATCTCTGAACCTGAAATTGGGGTCAGAAATTAAACTTCAACTCTCATTTTATGCTAGCTGGAATTTAACCTCGTTCTAAAACTTTATTGATTTATTTATTTTTTTCACTTTCAGAATGACCCAAATAAAACTCCAGCACCATCACGACACAAGAGAGGATGTAACTGCAAGAAATCACTCTGCCAAAAGAAATACTGTGAATGTTTTCAGGTATTCATACATCTTTGCTATGTATCATGAATGCTTTAGTTTTAGTTATAATATCAGTTATTAATGGTAGTGTGATTTGTTTTTCAAAGGCTGGTATTGGATGTTCCATGAACTGTAGATGTGACGCGTGTAAGAACACGTTTGGTAGAAAGGATGGTGAGTTGTCCCTTCTTTTGCAAATTAAATACCTGTCAGAATCTAACTATTTTATTGATTTAGGTTGTAATTTTATAGGAGTAGAAACTCAACCAGAAGTAGAAATAGAAGCCTGTGATAAAGAAGTTGTTGAAAGTTCATTACAGAAAATTGAAATTCAGAACTTCGACGGGGTGTCTAGGTTGGAAATGCTGTTTTTTTGGTTAGCTTTAAAATGATAAAATTGATGATTTTGCTTATTAATGCTGACTTGATTTATTTTTTGATTTTTTTTATGTGACAGTTCATTGAATTTTCTGTCAGAAGAAAAGATATTTGGGACTCTTTGCTCTCAGCCATTTGAGCATTCTCAAGCTGTTTCAGACCAGGAAATGATAGATATTTTTGGAGAGAGAGGTAGAAGTGGATAGGTCTCCCATGACTTAGACCAAAACTACTTCTCCAAATGGGAAGAAATTTTTAATTGATAGTCAATAGATATTAGTTAGGTCTTTTTCTTTTTCAGTGAGGTTAGTAGTTTGTGCCTTTAGGCATATAGAGGTCGTGGTTTGGTTTTAAGTATATTTTAGCTTTAGTGGGATCTTTAGATGAGTATGGATAGACTATATTATTTCGATTGTAATTAGTTGACTTAGTTTTATTTTATTTGAGTTCTTTCAATTATTTAGCATTTATTTGAGTAATGGTTATAATCTTTATAATCATTCTAATAAATAATCTTTACAATCATTCTAATAAATAATCTTTACAGGTTTTTGTTAGAGAAATTATAGTTCTATTTATTGTTTCTAAATCCGTGTTTATATTATATATATATCTTTATAATCATTCTAGTAAATAATCTCTAGAAAAATTATTATTCAATTTTTTATTTACAGAGACCCTGATTTTCTTAGCCGACAGGGACTTTTGTCCATTACGACCTTTATGTAAAAGTAGTTTAATGCTATAAATTTTTTGTGCCATAATCTATAATGTAAGGACCGTCGTAGTTTTAAAAAATTATATTCCCGTAATATTATTACGGATAAAAATACTTGTATACACTATCATTATTATCAATAAAGCTCTACATTCAAGCAAAATACTTAACCAAGTCTAACCAAGTTATTATAACAACATTTCAAATTACGCGTCTTCTTCTCCTTCTCCTCCTCCTTTTCTTTCTCCTTCTCCTTCTCCTTCTCCTCCTCCGCCAATGTTGTGTCTTCTTATTTTTCTTTTCCTTTTTCGTTATTGTCATCACCAATAACACCAACATTTTACTAACATCTTTATTAGTTCTGATTTTTTCTGATGTCATCATTAAATAATTTCGATTCATTTTTTAGTTTATTTCGGTTCATTTGTGTGTTGATTGAGATTCACTTGATGCTACTGATAAGTATTGACCAAATTTTTTATTTTTTAAGTAATTTCGGTTCATTTTTTAGTTTAATTGAAGTTTATTTGGATCCAAAAATGAATTCAATGTATTTTTTGTTAATAATTGAATCTTTTTAACTATTTGTTTAAATCTGAACAGTTCATTTGTGTGCTAATTGAAATTCACTTAATGCTAAGAAGAAGAAGAAAGAAGAATACGCTAAGACAAAGAAAGAAAAAAATCAAAAAGAAAAAGAACGCAAACACAAAGACGAAAATAAATAAGAATTTGCATTATTGAAACGCACGTGTGTACATTCTAGTAACTAATGCGATAAAAATGATTTTTCTTGAATTTAAATTAATTTAATTAGACTTAATTATAAAAAATATTTAAATGTGTAGTTGTACTGTATTACTATCGAGTGTCGCGTCAACAGACTTTCAAAATGTTTAGAATTTTTTAAATATGATATTTCTTCAAGTCATAGTAATGGCTACTTTGTTCATTTGCACTAATTTAAAAAAAATGATTACGAAGTTATTCATCAAGATACCTTAATTTGGTTATTAATATATAAGGCAAGTACTTTATTTTTAGAGAAAATGACAAATAGGTTCTTGACTTTTTGTCCCGCGGATATTTTTATCTCTGACCATTAAAAAATACTTTTAAGTCCCTAACATTCACAAAATTTGGACAGATCAGTCCCTCCGTCCAAATGCCTCCGTCAGAGACTGATCCGTCCAAATGCTTCTGTCAGGGACTGATCCGTCCAAATTTTGTGAAGATCAGGGACTTAAAAGTATTTTTCAATGGTCAGAGACGAAAATATCCGCGAGACAAAAGGTCAAGGACCTATTTGTCCTTTTCTCTTGTTTTTATTGTTCTTAATATATCATGTGAAAAAATAAGAATGAATGAAAGATGCTTAATACATATCAAACATAATTCATTTTTTTTAAATCTTGATCAAACAAAAATTCACCACTTGAAAGATAATCTTTGTTATCTCGAAGAAATTCACTTTTTATCTCTTTTGGTCCGAAATTTTCTAAATCTAAAGCTATGCTTCTTTTTTTTTTAACTTAAAAATATTTCTTTTTAAGACTAGACTTGATATATAAAGCTGTTAATTTGTTCCCAAAGTGAATGAATGGGCATTTTTTTTGTTCTTGGGCTAAGCCCAGAAAACCCTAACCGAACCCGAACCCCAACTCACCCGACCCAAAACCCGATTCCCATTGTCTCTGTGCTTCCATGGCTGCCACAAGCTGACCACGGTGGTTCCCTCTTCCGGCTGATCATCGGTTCTGGATCAAGGTTTGATGCGGCTGAACAAATCCGATAAGGTCTCTCCGCCGCAGAGGATGAAGGATAACTCCTCACTACCGTGCTTCGGCGGCTATCTCCTTCTGCTACACCAGGTAAATACTTCCTCTAAACTCTGATTCCCACTAGTCGGACACTGAATATTCCAATGCTATTAATAATTACTCAAATTTGAAGCTTCTTGGTCTTTCTCCTCATCTTTTATTTAACTGCAACAGCTCCGTTTCTGGGATCTTGCTCCCACTGCTATGTTCGAAGGACCATTCATGTTGTCTAATATTGTCTAATTTGAAGTTCCTTGTTGATCCAGATAGAATCTTGCTATCACTCTTCCTTATCACTCCATTTTCTCTATTGAAGGATTCATCTATACGGTGGTGGCCTCCAAGTAATTTGCTTCTTGTTTCTCTTCATTTTTGCTTCTTTTACTTTCTCTTCCTGTTTTATTGATTTCCTGAATTCTGCTTCTTTGATACTTGCCATAATAATTGTTGCTTTTGGGCTGATTTGTTGTAGTTCCTAACTTTTCATATAGACCAATTTATAAATCCTAAACTGTTTATCCTCTCCTGTATTTCACACCCATCTTCAGCCTTCAATCTTTTAATGATTGTTAGTAGCCACTTTGCAAAATATGTCATATTAGTTGGCGTAAGCAACCATTGAATCTGGGATCCATACTAAACTGCTCTAGTCCATGGACATAGTAATAACGGTGTTTCACTGTCTCTATTGCCTCTTGACAAATGCTGTAAGTAGGATTCTTCACCATTTTCCTTTTAAACAAATTATAATTCATAGCGAAAATCTTATGATAAGCTCCCAAAAAAATATTTTTAATTTTTGAGGTATAAGCATTTTCCATATTGTTCTCCATAATTTCTTCAGAGCTGTACTTGATGTTGCCTGATTTTGTATTTGAATTTTTCCTCTTTTGCTAGATGATACCCAATTTTTACCGTATATTCACTGTTTGCTTTATATGGCCAAATCAGATTATCTTTTTTATTTATTGGGCTTATTGGTATCCTCATAATTTTCTCACCAACCCAATTTAAAAAAATGCTCTAAATTTTTCCCATATCCCATCCCTCTCCTACTGTTAGGAGTTCTTTTACCTTCATATTCCTGTCTCCTATTGGGAGCTCTATTCTCCCCTTTCCTTCAATCCAATTTTCGTCTCCTACATTAATCTCTGATCCGTCACCAATGCTCCATCAATCTTTTCTTTTAAAAAAATCTCTCCCTTCTAAAATGCTATTCCAATACGAAGCCTTTCTGCTCTTTTTGGCTACTGAAAAATTGCCATTAAAAAAATAAAAGTGGTTTTAAAATTTTTACTTATGTTATTTTCAGGTTATTGATTAATCTCCATGCCTACTTAGCTAAATGGGCTAGATTCTGTACTTCAAAATTCTTAAAACCTAATCCTCCATCCTCTTTCGCTGCCCTTATTTTCTCCCAACTCTTCTAGTATATGCCTCTTCTTTTCCCTTGAGTTGCCCACCAGAATTTTGCGATTTTTGCGCTAAGTCTATTGCAAAAGTTCTTGCAAAATTTTACTACGNTAACCCTCAATTTTGTTATCAATTTTCTCCTCTATCCATGCTGAGGCCTGATTTTTTGACCTGTCCCATTTGAATGGTAAGCCAAGGAATTTTCCTGGGTTATCCCAAGTCGAAATCTCCAAAATTTCTTCTATATTTACCCTTGTTTGAATTGAGATAGCGTTGCCAAAGAAAATTTCTAACTTTTGGAGATTTATTTTTTGATCCGAAACTTTAGTATAAATGTTTAGAATTTGAATAATCTTATATACTTTCTCTTTTTTGGCCTCAGCAAAAACAATACAATTATCTGCAAAAAGTAAATGAGTTAATGAGAGAGCATTAAGAGTTAATTTAATATCGGTAATTAAATTTTTATTCTGAGCCTCATTCATAAAAATAGTAAAAACTTCTACAGCAATAATAAATAAATAGGGAAATAAAGGATTTTTTTCTCTTAATTCTCTTTGTGAAATTATCTTTCTTGATAAATTTTTATTGATTTTAATCCTATAATTTGCACTTTTCACACAACTTCAACTTATTAACAGCTTAACCCATTTCTCATTAAAATCAAAGACTTTGAGCACCTCTTCCAAAAAAAACCCATTCAAGTCTATTATTATATCTTCCATAACGCATTTAATGAATGACCATTATGTTGCAATTGGTTCAATTTTAACAGCATTTCCAGGCTCAATAAAAACAACGATAATAAAAAATCATATATTGGGCTAATGGGCCATTGAATTCATGGTTTGTAAACAGCAAAAAATCTTAACTGGACATCACATCGTGACAAAAATAGAAAAACCTTTGACATCAAATGTTTAGTGTGGGATCTTAATATTTCTTTCCTCTTTATTGATTGGCCTATATGAAAACATGTGTCTTTGTAGGCATCCCTGATTGGTCCTAATCAGCCATGAACACGGAACCCATTTTCTGGTGATGTGGTCCTTTTGATCATTGTCCATCACGCTTGATTTCGATTTTCTGAGTGTTTCTTTTCCCCTATAAATCATATCAATTTTAATAAAAATAGTTTTATTGGCGCTACTTGATTGCAATAATTATAATTTCTTCAATATGTGAGATTTGATTCCTTCCCTTCAGTCATACCAAGCCAGAGAAAATTGAGATTTTACATAAAATCGAAAAAGTAAAATAAAAACGTAAAACGTAAAATTTTAATAAGATTTAAATCGTAAAATCGTTAGACTTAGTACAAATTTCGTAAAATCGATAGATTTATTTAAAATTATATTATCAAAAGATTTTAAGAGTTAAATCGAGATTTTAGCTACTATAATTCATACTTAAATAATAGACACTGACAACTTCCATCCCCCAAAAAAAAAACTTCAAATTTCTTTAGGATAAATTAAGCTAATGGAACTAACAAGATTTGGTTACAATCATTATGTTGTTGAAAGGGTTTTAGTTATGCATTTTTTGAAGTAAAAATAAAAATAAGGTGTGAATTATAGTCGAAAGATTGGTCCAGCCAACATTATTAGTTATTTAATTAGCGGGTGACAATAATGGAGGAGGGGCTTTGCTATTTGACCACATCAACAAGACGACGATCTTGTGAGCTGCATAGATTCAAGATCAATGTTCTCATTCTTCCATTACCAACACTAAGTTGTCCCTTAATACAGGGCTTTGCCTAATTCTCATGATTCAAGAATTTATACAAATAAGTTGTAAGACTAAGGATTATTAAGAACAACGTTAATGTAATATTTATATCCAATCAATTTTTTTTTATAAAAAAACTTAATATCTTTATCATCCACAAGGCCACAAAGTGAATACTCAAGTACTTCTTGAAACAAAATTTTGGGCCAGACAGAAGATAATTGTCAAGATACTTTTGATATGAATCCATTGAAGATAAGTTTGTCTAACCTCATTTCTCTGATTTGGGTGATATTGTCAAATTTAAAGCCGTTTTTCAAGGTCTCGTTCCAAATAATTAAGGTCAAACTCATCAGACGTAACTCTTTAAACTTTTGAAGGTTGTATCTCACTTTCTTCATGATTTATTAAAGTAGAAGAACTATCTACAAGTGTTGATATTATAAAAGTTATATGTTCTCCTTCTTGAATATTAGCTTTCCTCTTAAAAAATTGTATCAATTCTTTAGTTTTTCACGATTATTTTATATAAAAATTTGAATATATATCCTGTAAAATATGTAAAAAAGAAGTTAGAAGAACAAATATTAAAATTTATAATATTTATTGAATTTTTTATCAATTTATACAAATACAATAATATCAATACTTATTGAATATTCTAATATTTTTTATCATATAAAAAATTAAATTAAATAAACAGTAAAATATAAAATAATATCAAATTACATAAATAAAAAATACCTAATTTTTTATATTTGAACTCAAAAGTAGAGGGAGTATTACTTATTGAATAGCGATGAAGATTGAACTTTGGTATTTTAAGTCATAATAAAGTATTTGAGCCAACTGAACTATTTTTTATTTTTTGAAGAAGTACTACTAATTTTTTTAACAAAAGTTTGGCCCCCCTTGTCTCAACTAAGCTCCGCCACTGAAGTACAGATAATTTCATATGAAATTAATAGTTGAGAGTCGTTAGATGATAATTTAGCCAAACTTGTTAAATTATTTAACGACTCTCAATTATCAACTTCATATGAAGTTAACTGCACCTGAGTTTTCACCGTATACAGGAGTTTATGTTAGGTTAACAAATAATTTGGCATTATTCTTTCCAAACACAAAATTACAAAGCCAATCTCTCTCCTAAGTCACTTAGCTTCCTTCAAAAATTGACCAAACAGCTTATGCTTCAGCTTGAAAAGCCACAATCTAAGAAAAAAAAAAAAAAAACACAATATCTGATTCATGATCTTTTGTGATATGGGGATGGGACCAATATAGAGTGCCTTGTCCACAATGGGGTTCCTAGTTCCTACTTCTTCATTCCTATATTTCAAAGACACGTTGTAGTTGGGCTTGTGAGCTACTGTGAATGAATGTGGTTGGTGAATGGTGAGGGTTGTGCTGTTTGTAGGAGGAAAGTGAGAATTAAGAGGTAGATATCACATTACCTAGGCTTCAATTCAATCCTCAAAGAGTAACCAAAATAATAAGTGTGTACGAATATATATTTATATATCTATGTGTCACATGTTCATCAACTAATAGTCTAATAAGGTTGATGGGCCGAAACGAAATTAATGGAGTAAGATGAAAATCATGTGGGGCTTCAAGTACGGTGTCTTAAAAGCATCTAAGCTTGGTTAGGGTGTAACATCAACTAGAATAGTACCTTGTATGCTAAACAAGGAAAGAAGATTATAGCAGTGTGCTTAAAGTTATCATTGTGCCTGCCTTAGCTTGTGGATACCATTGTTAATTGTCAATTAAGCCATGTGATTGTGATCCTCATCATCATCTATATTTCCCTTATTAATTGGATTCATTGCCAGCTTTACTACTCAATCATACTCCATTTCAATTAATCAAAAAGTCAACAGCGTCAACCAGCTTAATATGCTAGCAAAATATTGAGTATTTTTACGGTGTCCACGAATTCGGGTAACTCGATTATTCGTTTGAATTCGAACTGAATTAATTAAATTAGTTCTAGAATTAATGAATAATTCGGTATAATTGAATCTAACTCGATGATATCCGATCATAATTGATTCGGATATTAATTTTAAAAAACCAGAATCTGAACCAATCCAAAAATCCAATAACTTGTTTATTAAATAAAAAATATAAATTCTAATAATATATATGTAACTTTTAAACTAATTAACCTAACTCTATAATAATTGTGAATTTATGAATATTTTTTTATTGTTAAAATATTATTGACTTGTTAGTTGAATTACATGTCTATCATATTTACATTATTTTTTTTTTTAAAAAAAAAATCTCATTTTTAAATTTTTTTTAATTTCTATTTCATCATGTATTCAATTATCCTAACTGAACCAATTCACTATTAATCGATTTAGTTTGGTTTAAATAAAAAAAAATATAAAACCAAATTAATCCGAACCAATTACAATTTAATTGGTTCGCTTTTTATTTTATTCCAAATCCAAACCAATCCAATTCGTGAACACCCTACCCTATACGAGGTTCTAAAAATCGAATTGATTATCGAGTTTGTAAAGTTAAAAATTTAAATGTTTAATCGAGATCGTAATTTAATCGAATATAATAAAATAATATATTTATATGTAATATGTATTTTTTTAAAAAAATTATATTTTATCATTTT
>NC_029789.2:19010953-19011497 GCF_000816755.2 Arachis ipaensis
ATTTTTATTATTTTTTTATTCTTAATTAATTTACTATCAAATAATTTTTGCCTTAAACCAAATCAGTCTAGTAGTTAATTATGAGTTGAAACTTATTTTGCCCTTTGAAATTTTTACCTGACCTCAATTTCGACCCCAAAATTTTAGTTAATACTCCCAAATATTGGATCGTGCCTCACGTTTGTCCCTATAGTTATTTCCGTTAACGGAGATATGATGTGACACGTTAAGTTGACACGTAGGAAACCTTAAAACGACGTTGTTTTATGTCTCCTCCCAATTTTCACTCAATGTGACGTTGTTTAAAGGCTTCGTTGGGTAAAAAGGTTGCATCAACCTATAGATAAAGACATAGATGTAACTTGACCCTTCTTTTTTCTTTTTTTTTTCTTCTATTCTTCTTTCCCACGTTTTTGTTCTTCTCACATGCTTGATTGTGAAAAAGGAGAATTGGAATAACATTCGTTGTGTATTAGATTGTTAGGTGAGGTTGTTGAACAAGTAGCATTGCCGCAAAAAGAAACGGCAAAGATCAGATTAGGAA
>NC_029789.2:19011510-19012924 GCF_000816755.2 Arachis ipaensis
ATTGGGAAGGAATTTTTTTTTTTTTTTTTTTTTTTTTTTTTTTTTTTTTTTACAAATTTGTTGATACTCTGTTTTTGACTTTGTTTTGGTTTTTGTATAGTACTGTTTTGTCGAAACAAGCTGTTGTTTATATCTAGGACATTAAAAGTTGTTGCATGTGAATAATGTTAGGATCTGTTTTTTATTTTCGTTGCTGAAAAAAAGAAGGTTATTTGTATCTTTTGTTGTCTTTGAATAAATGATATGATCTGTGTATTATTGCTTGTATTTAAAAAATTTGTTGTTTAAAAATCAATGATGCTCTATTTTATTGTTTGGAGTTTAAACTGAGTTAAGCATGTTTTGTTTTTTGTACTCATTATTGAAATTTTTGTTATTTTGCAATGTAGATGGATGATGATATAACAATTGTTATCCACCATGAAAGAAGTTTTGAGACGAAAGAAGATGGAGAAGTGGTGTATATCAGAGACCAAATTGAACAGTTGTTTGGGCTAGAGGAAGATACAATGGACATGTTCTCAATAAGAAATTACTACAAGATTCTCAATTTGAAGGAGTGCTGGTGGCTAACTTCTGGGAGGTCTTTGAAGACTGGATTGAAAGCACTCTCACATGACAAGGAATTGTTGGAGATGTGCTTTCACACAAAGAATAATGAAGGTGTAGTGCATGTGTACCTTGAGCATGGAATTTCTGAACTTGAAGGTGATGAGGTTCCACAACTGATCCCAATGACCCCAATCCAAAAATTCCTATATCTGACACCACCTCAAATCCATCTTCATGTATCCCAAACACACCTCTTGGACAAAATACTTTCACATCCCCTGAACCAAATTCTGCACCTCCAGCTCCGCCCAACTTTGAGTAAGGTTGGACGTATTCCACAACCACACCAATCAGAAATCTTTCCTAATCTCTCACGAGTAAGGTTTCTCACGAAAACTCCATGAGAACGTAATCGTGCAGAATTTCCTGCAGGCTTCCTGAACTCATAATTTGCAAAGTCTCGAATATTTGGAAAAAGTGGGTTGCAAATTAGGGTTTTAATATCTATATAGTGATTAAATTGAGTGGATTCAATTTTTGTCATATCATTCACTCATCATACATTCATTCACTCATCATACATTCATTTTAGCGAGCTGGATGTCACGTAGATATACACCGTATTAATTTAACGTGCCACATCAGATATCCATTAATGGAGATAACTATAAAGACAAACATGAGACACGATCTAATATTTAAGAGTGTTAATTGGGTAACTAAAAATTCAGGAATCAAAATTGAAATTAAATACAAATTTTAAGGGCCAAAATAAATTTCAATTTAGTCAATTATCGATTAACCGAATCAAAACTATTCTATTCAATTCTCTGAATTAGGATATTTGATATGTTGTCAGAAG
>NC_029789.2:19014076-19029813 GCF_000816755.2 Arachis ipaensis
TCCCAACCGGCCAAGTAAGAAGTAACTATTTGTTTTTGTGATTTGCTACTGATAATGAATGATTAAAAAGGTGGGACACACACTACTTGCTAACCAAAACATGTTTGACTATGATGCATGCGTGCCCAATTCTTATTGCAACTGTAGCCCACAAGTCCAGAATTTAGCGGTAATCATGCGCAACAAGAAATGTACCTCCTCCTATCCTACAACAATGTACAAGTCATAAGTATTTTCTGCAATGCTTATTTTAAGACTTATATTAGCATATATCATTTTGTTTAATTCATTGTACTTTACAAAAGACAAACCATCTACCTCTTCTTTTGGCTTTAGCATCTCACCTGTCCCAATTATTTGTAATTATAAACGTGCCATTCTACTTGCATGCCAACCATTATATTGCCAAAGAAATAAAATAAATAATGATGAGAAGTTCAATACAGGGACAAAATTGATATTTGATCATTATAATGGTATTGTCCAGTCCTCCTTTCTTCTATACCCATAAGGCCATAACCCATATTTCCATTCCATCCCCACTATGATGAAATTGTCGGTTTTGTCAAAAAGTCAAAAAAGGAAGAAGCAGATGAAACCAACCAATACTTATTTGGATGTTGAATAGAGTAACTTTACTATTTGTAACCGAATATGCATTTTAACATTTAAGTGTAACCATTTATTTTCCTAACAAATATGTAATGAAATTATATATATCCAAATGTAAAATAGTATTTTTGCAGATGAACAACGTGTTTAACAAAAGTGGGAAAGGGAATTGCTAAATGGCAAGTAAGGTTGGTAGTTCACTAGTTCTCTTTCAAGCTAACGATGGATGAAATTGAAACCACAAAAACCAGAAGAAGACGACCGTTGTCACAATATTGCTGTTAATTATTAAGTGTGACAAAAGTAAACAAGGTAATTAAGACATAATCATAGCTATGGATCCCGTTAATGACGGTTTAAATGGAGACAAAGCATTGCATTTGCACGCATTCCCTTCCTTCAATGTTACTATAACAGTACATGTAATTATTATTATGGCAATAAACAAGAGAATTAGCATAAAAAAACACAACAACTACTCATCAAATTCTTCTTTTTTTTTTTTTTTAATATAAATCTGCAAGAATATATTGCCAAATAACCTGTTTCACGAACAGTAGTGGGAGAGGAAGAAAGAGAACATTTTTATTTTCAATTTTGTGTGTAAGCTCACAGAAAATGAAAATGGGGTAGTAAATTGGAAGGTTTTCGGCTGCTCAAGGGAATCCCATTTCCAGATTCCATAATTCTGGGCTGTCTTTGATCCTAACAACTTCAAAGCTTGATGCTTTTCATGGTTTTCTTCATACCCATTTGATCACTTTAATGATAATTATTTGTGCACCCAGAAGTCGTTGTTGATAACTGTTAAACACCAAGTTCCAAGTTCCTCATTCACTTGGTGAGTACTTGATCTCAGCTTCTTCCCCTTTATTTTGGCCTCATGATCACTGCCTTTATTTTTTTTTCTTTCACCTTTTTGATATGTCATAGCCTTTTTCTCAGTATACTTCTCTATGCTGCTTTTAACATTTCATGGTCAATAATCATTCTGCATCACTGCTTCCGTTAAGTTAGTAATTCTTCGCATGCAGAAGCTAAGATTTACTTCTTGTCCATGGATACTATATAATGGAGCCCGGTTGTTGCATTTGAAGTTGTTCATCTGATAAAATGCATCATCATGAAGCATGGAACCTTCTGCTGCATATTTGATATTTCGTACTGTAATCTTGTTCAGTAGTTGCCTGACATAACTTTTTTCTTTTTTTCTAGATTGATCTGGTTCATTTCCTTCTGACTGCTGCCTCATTGTATCAAATTGTGGGAACAGCTGAAAAAACCATTTAGCTACGCTGATAAATTGGAGCTGTTTCCAATTGGAAGGTAATACCATATCAATGTTGAAAATTTTAGCTTTATTTCTTATTGATTAGGCCAATTTATACTATGATAACATATTTGCATTTATTTAATGGTAGGTACAATAAATAAAGAAACTGGTCTAAAATGTCTTGGAGTAGAGCAATACTCAATACCAGGCTTTTGCAAAAGTAAAACCAACTGTACTGGTGTTCATCAGCATAGCTATGGCAACCTTGACACATTCCGAGTCCAGGCGCTTATATTCTTGGTTGTGGGATAGCCACATTAGCCCAAAGAATTCAAAATGGCTTCAGGAAAACCTCACAGGTGTGGTCAATTCCTCTATATCTTGAAGGTTCAATACTGTTTTAGACTTTTAGTGGAATTTGAATAGATAGATTACAGACTTTGAGTAGTTATGTTATCTGGTGTGCATTTTTGCATTGAATTTGCTGGCAAACCACCATACTAAACTAATAGAAACACTGCTGCATGTTTAGATGAAGCTAAACTATCCACAATAAGCCAAATTTCATTGTAACCAATTTCATCAAAAACACATTGGTTAGGAGTAACAAGATACTAATAAGAAGGACTAAGAATCAGAACATCATGCTAATGTCCATGGTGTTAGGACTTGTGGGAATATTCTAGACTTAAGCTTCTCCGGAGGAAAGTAGTTCTAACATTGCTATGGCAAACATATACATCACGGATTTTCAGTTCATCTGTTACTCTGTTAGCTTACAAATGGCTTATGTTTTGGGGACTTTTGAAACAAACCAGGGTCCTGAAGTTTTCTGGAGTCTTCTTCACTAAGAATGTTTATGGCGTATGATTTCTACATCTTTCTTATTTGGTATATTTGAAAAGATTAAATATATGCAAACCCTGTAGTTGACGATATTGAGAAGTAGTGCTCTGTGATGTTATGGCCTTGTATAAGATTTTCTATAAAATCCTTCCAAAAGATTGCGTATGTCTCACAAACTTAGCATTACAAAATTTCACTCCAAGAATGACTAATCCTTTCCAATTTGATATACTTTTAATGCTGAGATTGACATTTCTTTTTCATTCTGTCATAATGTCTATTAGAAATACTCAGTTCTCTTAAAAGAAGTGTGAACCATGATTAATTCATTACAATAAGATGATGGACTGGAGTGGGTATTTAAACTTAGAATTGCTAGGATCCATTAATTGTAATTTGTGAATATGGTCCTTAACATGTTATATTCTGTGTTATTTTTCATGCAGACATGGATGCAAAAGTCAAAGCAATTATCAAGCTACTTGAGGTGGATGCAGATACATTTGCAAGGCGGGCAGAAATGTACTATAAGAAGCGCCCAGAAATCATGAAATTAGTTGAGGAGTTCTACCGAGCATACCGTGCATTAGCAGAGAGATATGATCATGCAACGGTGGAGCTACGCCACGCCCACAAAACCATGGCAGAAGCATTTCCTGATGAAGCAAATTACATGTTAACTGATGATCCTGCAGGCCCTGATGCTGAACTGCAGAATTCAGGGGTGCCTCGTCCAATTTGTGCATCCTTGGAGCCTGATGATTTGCAGAAAGAAGCACATGGACTTTCTTCAATCCCTGAAGCTCAAATCTTAAGGAATGCCCTGGCCAAAATACTGTCTGATAAGAATGCTGTCTCCCTTCAGTACCAGAAGAGTTTGGAGAAGTTATCTCAAATGGAAAGAGATCTTAGCAAGGCACAAAAGGATGCTGGAGACCTTGACGAGCGAGCAAGTAAAGCTGAAATTGAAATAAAAGTATTGAAGGAAGCGCTAGCAGAGCTAGAAGCTGACAAGGATGCAGGACTAGTTCAGTACAACCAGTGTCTACAAAGTATAGCTAACCTGGAGGCTATGTTATCTCTGGCCAAGTTGCAAGCGGAGAGACTTGATGAGAGAGCTGTTAAGGCAGAAAGCAATGCTGAAAATCTCAAGCATGAACTTAGCAGAGTGGAAGCTGAGAAGGATGCTGGTCTTCTTCAATATAAGCAGTGTCTTGAAAAGATATCAGATTTGGAGGCAAAGATTACCCTTGCTGAGGAGAATTCCAGGACGATAAACGGGCAACTTGAAAAGGCAGAACATGAAGTTAAAGAACTGAGGAAAAGTCTTGCTGAACTGAAAGAAGAGAAAGAATCTCTAGCCACCCTTTACCAGCAATGCTTGGAGAAAATATCTAAACTGGAGAGGGGAATGTTGCATGCCCAAAAAAATTCTGAACGACTAAATATAGAGATCTTGGAAGGGTCTGAAAAGCTTAAGAGTGCTGAAAAGCATTGTGATCTGTTGGAGAAATCAAACCAATTGCTTCAGTTAGAGGCTGAAGATCTAGTTCAGAAGATAGCTGCAAAAGATCAAGAGCTATTAGACAAGCATGCTGAGATAGAGAGGCTGCAGACTCTGATGCATGAAGAGCATTCTAACTTCCTTCAAATTGAATCCATTCTACAGATTCTGCAGAAGTTATACTCTCAATCACAACAGGAGCAGAGGAATCTTGCTTTGGAGCTTAAATATGGGCTTCAGCTGTTGAAGGACTTAGAGGTTTCCAAACAAGATTATAAGGAAGAAATGGAAGGCATTGCAGAAGTAAACAGAACTCTGCATGGACTTAACTTCTCTTCCTCGATGTCAATAAAAAAACAACAAACGGAAATCTCTAAATTGAAGGCAATCAATGAGAAACTTGAAAAAGAGTTTGCTATCAATCCTGAGGAAACCAATGGCCTACAGCAGGAAGCTCATCAAATAAAGGAAGATGTTCTGGACCTTAATAGTAGATATCAGGCATTGCTGGAACAACTACAGACTTTAGGTTTGAATCCTGTATGTTTTGCAGAATCAGTGAAGGATTTACAAGGAGAGAACTCGAAGCTCAAGGAGCTCTGCCAAATGGAACGCAATGAAAAGGAAGCTCTTCGTGAAAAGTCAAAGGATATGGATGAACTTTTGATAGAAAATGCCTTTATGGAATTTTCCATGTATACATTGTATAATGAGTTAGATGGATTAAGAGCAACAGCAAAGAAATTTCAAGAGTCCAGTGAAGTTCTACAGGAAGAGAAGTCCATTCTTGTTGCTGAGAAATCAACTTTGCTTTCACAGTTGCAAATTATCCAGGAAAGTATGAAGAAGCAACTGGAGATGAATACCTTGTTGGAGAAGTCTCTTTCAGACGTAAAGATTGAACTTGAAGGTACAAAGGCTAAATCAAGTCACTTGGAAGGATTGTGCAAGTTGCTAACTGATGAAAAGAACAATCTTCTAACTGAAAGAAGGGTTCTAATATCTCAGTTGGAGAGTGTTGAAGCAGGACTAGGTAACCTGGAAAAGAGGTTCACAGATTTGGAAGAGAAGTATTCTGATGTGGAGAAGGACAAAGAAAATGCTGACAGTCAAATAGAAGAACTCCGTGCTTCAATTTTGGTGCAAAACGAAACACACACTATTCAGAAACAATCAAGTGATGCTCGCCTAGCAAAATTGGAGAATCTTGTTCATGTACTACAGAAAGAGCAGCGGTCGGGGAAGATAGAATTCGAAGAAGAACTTGACAAAGCTGTTAATGCTCAGATCGAGATGTTCATCTTGCAAAGTTCTATAGAAGATTTGGAGCAGAACAACTTGGCCTTATTAATTGAATGTGAAAAGCATGTTGAGGCATCTAAATTTTCTGATAAAGTCATCTCAGAGTTGGAGAGTGAAAATCTCATGCAACTGATGGAGGTAGAGTTCTTGTTACATGAAATTAGAAAGTTCAAAATGTGTATTCATCAAGTTTGTGGGGCTCTTCAGATTGATCTAGATTTTGAGCATGATAAAGGTAACAAGCAAGGGGAAATACCAATATTGCATATTTTGGGCAGCATTGAGGGCTTGAAAAGTTCTGTTGTGAGAAGCCAAGAGGAGAAGCAGCAGCTGCTTGTTGAGAATTCTGTCCTCAAATCTTCACTTTGTCAACATCAGTCTGAGGGAGAAAAATTGGAGTCAGACAAAAAGACACTGAATCAAGAGCTTGAGAACATGAGAGAACAGAATACTATGCTGCAGACAGACAAGGTTGAACTTCAGGAGATGAACAAGCAACTAAGTTCTGAAGTAGCCAATGTAGAAGAAAAAGAGAATACATTGAAGACAAAATTGGCAGTTCTGCATGTGGAGTTGGTAGATTCACAGAGAGCAAATCAAGTGCTTCGGGAAGAAAATAGTAAGTTGGTTGAAGAGAAAAGGTCATTGCTTAAGAGTGTTTTGGACCTTAAAGATACAATTTCTGCTGCTGAAGATGAGAATAATGTAATTCTTCACGAGATACTAGCTCTAAGCAACCTGAATTTGGTCTATGAGAGGTCTGTCTCTGAGAAAGTCACCGAAAAGAAAGAACTTTATGAATGCCTCGGCAATGTTAGCAGTATGAATTGTGATCTTAAGCAGGAGCTTGACAAGTTGAGGAAAAGGTTCGAGTTGACAGAAGCAGAGAATGTTTATCTAAATAAGTCAATTGAGAGAATGGACAAAGAGTTGCATGAAGCCAAAGACACAAGTTTCCATTTAAGTCATCAAATTGAAAACTCAGAAAATCTGGTTAAGAAGAAAGAAGCCGAACTGTTAGCAATGGAGAAAAGGCTAAAGGCATCAGAGACATTGAACACCGAGTTCTGCAGAGCTATTGAGGAGCTGAAGATGGAACAAGAAGAATCAAGAATGATCAAAGAAGATATGGACAGAAAGATTGTTGAACTTTCAAAAAATTGCATGAATCACAAAAAAGAAATTGAACGCCTTAATGAAACAAATAAAAGCTTTCAGTCTGAGATGAGATTACTACATCAGGAAGTTGAACAGCACAGGGTGAAGGAAGACATACTGAATTCAAAGTTGCTGGATAAAACAAATGAAGTTGAACAATGGGAGGCTGAGGCTACGGCATGCTTTTCTGATCTTCAGATTTCATCCATTTGTGAAGCACTGTTGAAAAGTAAGCTCAATGAGATGGCTGGAGTTTGCAAGAGACTTGGTGATGAAAGTGCCGCAAAAAGCTCGGTCATCGAACAGATGTTAGAAAGAATTGGATTGCTAGAGAATAAAGTTGGAGGACTCCAGAGACAGTTATCTGCATATATTCCAGCTATAAGCTCTTTAAAAGATGATTTTGCATCTCTGGAACACATTTCCCTTCTCTGGACCAATAAAGCTTATGCTGTAGGCAATAGAGAAGAACAGAAGGTAGTATTCTGTTTTGACCTTTTTACTAGCTATTGTGTACTTCTATAAATTACTTCCTTTTTGTCATGTCAAAAGAGTTTGTATATAAAATTATGCTTTCCACTAATCCAGTCCTATCATTAACGTTTTGTCCAGGATGTAGATATAGTAGTTGAGACTTGTCTCCAAGAAGATACCAATGAAATTTTAAGAGATCAAAAAAGTGAATTGATACCAGTTGGGGTTTCAGATTTGCTTAGCATGCAGAGGAGGATTAGAGCGGTTGAAAAGGCAATGATGGAAGAAATTGTAAGACGTGTCAAGAAGGAAAATTTAACTGAAAATGTTGAAGCAAGAGCTCCAATACAAGCGGCTGAATATGCAAATATGGAAGTTGCTTCATACCAAGGAAATGGCTACAGAAGAGTGGTGATGGATCATACACATAAGCGCAAGGGCAATCGTGACCTTAGCACATGGAGAACAAAGTTTGAAAATGGATCACTGATGAAAGACATTCCACTTGATCACAACTCAGATGATCTAGACTCCAAGTACTGCAAGATGGAGCTTTGTGGAACCAATGATCAGATGCTTGAGTTACTCGAAACTGCTCAACTGGACTGCTATGGTGATTCAATGGTTAGTGAAGCGAATAGACGGAGTTCTGCTCCAACAGATGAAATTGTGACATGCCATCAGTCAGAAAATTCTGAAAGGTGTGAAAACTCATCAGAATTGGAGGTTGAAAAGGAATTGAATATTGACAATCTCATGCAACTGAAAACTAGAAGAGAGACAACTCAGGATGGTGAGAGAAAGATCTTGGAGAGGCTGGCCTCAGATGCTCAGAAGTTGGCCATTCTCCGAATGAGTGTGCAAGATTTGAAGAAGAAACCAGTGGCAAAGAAGAGGAGCAAGAAGCTAAATGAAGTTGAATATGAAACAGTTAAAAGCCACATAGAAGAAGTTGAGGAAGCTGTCATGCAACAAGTAAACATGAATGACCAACTGACAAAGGCTATTGAAGAGGGCACCTCAATGATAGAAAGAGATACATCGGCGGAGCTGGAAAACGCCGGACAAGTCCAAAGAAAGCGAGTAACGGAGCAGGCTTGCAGAAGTTCTGAACAAATAGGAAGGTTGCAGTTTGAGGTTCAGAACATACAATATCTTCTGCTGAAAATGGCTGATGAGAACAACCAAAAAGCGAGAACAAGAATCGGTCGGCCAACAGTAGTCTTGCTGAGGGACTTCATTCACACTGGGAAGAAAAACAGCAGAAGGCGCAGAAAAGTGTGTCTTTGTGGTAGGCCTTCAAGTAATGAGGACTAATAAAACTAGCATATTCATTCTTAACTTAGCTACTCAAATGAGAGCTTCATCATAAGAAATGAGAGTGTCATTTGATCATAACAACTTCTTTCATGTCTCTATGTTTTTAGCTTTCAAAAGAATAGTACTGAGCGTCATGTATATAGTTAAAGAATTGCCTTGTAATGTAACACACTTGGTTTCATTCTTTTCTAAAGGTGTGCTGAGATTTTTCATTTTTTCTTTATCCCCATTTTTTGTTGGGTTGCAGTGACTTATCCTATGCTATATTTTATGATATGAATCTCAAGCAACCGGATTAAAGTCAGAAAAAGTATTGTATTATAATTATTAGATATGAATGACAAAGTTCTATAATCCACATTTTATTCAATTAGCACATAATAAAAATTCATATAATATTACAATGAGAACTCTTCATTAAATTTCATGTCAGCACTTGCATCAGAACCTCCTGCCAAAAACTCTTTTTCATAATCTTCAATATCAGATGCCCAAAATCCATGCAAACAAAATATTGATCAATCTCCACTCTTATTAATGAAAATTATATAATTAACATGTTGTGATACGCAAATCATTAAACCAAATATTACCATTTCTGCATTTGCATCTGCATCCAAACCTTCCTCAAAAGGGTTCCCATTTATGCCATGAGAAGTTTCACAACTCGCATTGGTCTGCTGAATATCCTTTGCCAATGGACAAGATATTTTATTGTGCCCTTCCATGCAACAAATACCACATCGTTGTGGTTTTCGTTTTACCTTTTCACCTGGACAACACTTAGATCTACAATTTTGTGGATTCTTAAGAAAAATACCATCCGAACTATCAGCTTCAGCACCAACTTGCTTTTTTTGTTCATCTTCAATCTTGAAATCTTCGATTAGGCTCATAACAGTGTCTCGAATAAGGTGGAATCTCTCTTGCCTTCGACTAGCGACATAGGACAGTTGCCAACACCAATCCATCAAGCATCCATATTGGCTCAATATTATAGACTCCCAAGTAACGCCACTTGAATCGAAAGTGCTTGTCTTGGCATTTTTCGACCACCTTGTCAACACAAGAGACTTTGGCAGCTCAAGGATGTTAAAAAACACCAGCACACTACACACAAACTATATGCTCACACGGAATTCCAAAGGAATCCTTCCTTAAGCATGAACAATTGAATTTCGTCATTTTATTATCCACAGACACTTCCTATGAACTATTTAGATTTCCATATTTAGATATTGTATAAATTACAAATGACTCAAATGCCACATCTTGCGCAACCTTCATTCTTGCAGCCCTAACAAGCATTAGTCAAAATATAAAAAGTATCTCTCGTGTATAGACATTTGATGCAGACCTTTCCAAAGGTTCCAATACTGTTGTAAGTACCGGCAGACCAGATATGGAAACATAGTCAGCCTCAATCTCCTTATATCGTAGGTAGGTAAGACATCGCTTAAAATGCTTTATGAAATCAACCAAATTATATTGCGATTTAACATATTTTGCAATAATAGAGTGCAAATCTTCGCATCGAGTTGTCCTAAATCCTGCAAAAAACTTGCCTCGAATATGTGCAGTGGCCCGCGTATGCCTTTTCTCGTACATGTCAATAATTCAATTCTTTTTAGCTACACCAAACTTCTCAACCATTCCAAACCACTTCTGCTCAAACACACTAATCTTATAATCTCCTAGCATACACTTGTCAAACATAGATGTGAATTTTGGGTTTCCAACATTACTTGTGGCATTTTGAATGAGGTGTCAAGCACATAATCTATGATGGGTATTTAGGAATACCACCTCAATTACAAACTTCATTGATGAAGTACCATCTGTAATCACAGACACAGGTGTTTTTCCCTTCATGGCTGCCAATAGTTGTTGTAATAACCACACCTAAACCTCCTTACTCTCATTGATAACTAGAGCACTTCCAAATACCATTGTTTAATTGTGATGATTCACATTGAAAAACACTACTACCGGATACAAGTACTTGTTTTTCTTGTATGTCGCATCAAAGGCAAGCACATCTCCAAATACTTCATAATCTAATTGGCTTCTTCCATCACACCAAAATAGAGCTCGCAATACCCCTTTAGCATCAATTATGTGCTCATAATAGAGGCAAGGATATTCAGCTTTCTGGTTTTTGAGGTATCGCAATGCTGCTCTAGCATCACCTAGGACATGACGCCTTCGCCTAGTGATCTCATTATACATATCCCTTAAGGTATAATTAACATTTTCATAACCACCTACTTGATTAGCTAACATAGCATATATATGGGGTTGCTAATGTCTGCATCCTTCATGTTGTTCATTTTACTAGCATCAGCTTCTGCCATTTTTCTATGTGTAGGAAGGAAACCAACTAACATAGGATCAAGGCAATCATGTTTTTGCGATTCAACAAACAAAGCCACATGCCATCTTCCAGTGTAAGCCGCAAAACGAACTACAAACCTAGCCAGGCAACCACAACGAGTCTCAGATTTTGGCTCCCTTTTTCTGTTTTCCATATTATAATATTTCTCTGGTCTAAATCCCTCACAAGAGCAAACAAATAATTGCTTCACATATTCTCCTTTGCTATTTTTCCAAGTCTTACTTTTTCTAGCACCAAAACTAACAAATTTTGCATAATGGTTATAGAAATCAAATGCTATCTGAAGATTAGAAAAATGAAAATATTCCATCTCATGAGCACCAATGTTCAGAAAATCAACCATGGCAATATTTTCAATATCATCTATTCGATATACTTCATCCATCTGATGTAAAAAATCGTTTCCATCAAACATTGCTTGAAATTCTTGCTCCCCTAAATCCTCAGAATTCACAGCTTACTGCTTGATTTCATCTTGATACATTCCTTAAAATTCCTCTGTATCAACTGACTCTTCTATCATCTCATCAAAGAATACTCTTTCTTCCATTATATCATCCACTTTAAGATCCTACTCAGCAATTTTATTTGTAACCGGAAAAACATAAAACAAATAGTATTCTAATAAATCAAAGTGCAGAGACCACTAAATGAAAATAATAGCACTGTTCTGGTTCTATATTTTTTTAAAATTTTTTAAATTCTAAAATAAAAAAAATAGAAGAAAGCGTTCAAATTGTAGAAGACAATCTCCCTTATGCTATCAAACACCAATATCGATAAAAAACAAAGGAAGAAGAAACATTAATGTCCAAGCAAGAAATATCGACAACTATGTGCAAGAAACAGATTTAAATCTATAAAAAAAATGAACAGAGAACCATTAATGTGGAAGGAAGAAGAAACTATGTGATAAAATACAATATTCATACATTAGAGAAGACTTACTGGTGGGCGCACTTCTCTTGTGCCACCATCTGAACTGCCATTGCTGTCTCTAGTAAAATCTGCGTGCTCCATATGAACCCTAAGAGGTTTCAGGTTTCTGTTGTTTTGTATTTAGAAGACTAATTATTTTATTTAATATTTAAATTAGTCATTAATATAATTTTAAATGACACAACAAAGAAGTAGGAATATAATAGTAAATGATCAATATTGAGTTATTCTTATAATAAAGAAGAGATATAATACTGATGTTGCAATAATAGGCTGGTGTTTTTGCAAAAAAAAAAAAAAATTCAATTGTGTTAGAGAAAGATTTTGAGGTACTAACATAAATGCCACCATAAATGTAGTATTAAATGTTCTTTTGACCTACGACTTATCATAGTAATTAACAAAGTATTTATTATACTTTAATTTTGGACATTTAATACCTTAAGATGTTAGTTGAATGAATATTGTATTATCGAGTATGATTTAAATGGTTGTAAAATTATGATTAATCAATAAGAAATACGTTAATTTTTTGTGAGAGTTTGAATTCTATGATTATAATGAGTGAATTAAATAAAGTCTTTGTTAAAAAAAATTGAATGAATAAAGAAATAATTTTTTTTTAGGTCATTCACAGTTTATTTTTATAATAATATATTAGAGTTTGACTATTAATTAATTAATTAATTAATTAATAGTCAATTTTAATTAATAAATTTAATATGATTAATGTATTACTCATTTAATGTTAAGTGTACAATGTCATGTTAACAAGTGAAATAATTCTCTTAATTGAAATGAAATATTATTATATTATGAGTTAATAATCAATATCGTTTTTTGAAAAATATTTTGATTTCCATTTTCGTCATCGAAAGATAAAATTAATCAAATTCATCTCCGAAAGATAACCAACTTGATCGCGTTAGTCCTTCCGTCATCTCATTTTAATAAATTTATAATTTCTAAAGGCATAAAAAATTATAATTTTTATATTCACAAACATTAAAATCTTCGTAATTATAAATATTGTCTTCAAACCAAAGTAAACATAATCCAAAACATAATTATAAATATTGTCTCCAAAGCAAAATAAACATATCAAAAACACTCAATTTTCATCTTCATTCTCTTGTAAATTGGGTTAGAAAAAGTTGAATTTTTGCAAAAAAAAATTGCAAAAATACCCCCTTGCCAAAAAATACAAAACTCGGCAAGGAAGTCGGCCCCGCTAAAACTCGCGATTTAAGCTGTGCGGGTTAGGCGGACTTTTGCTATTTGGCGGTCCTATTTTTTCAGTCCGATCTGCCTTTTTTGGCAGGTTACGCAGACCAGTCCGGCGGATTTAGACCCGTTTGCCACCTCTATCTCCTGCGTTGAGGTGGCTAATGGCTAATGCTCGCTGACATTGCCGGTTAACTGTGTTATTCTGCCAGCGTGGCACTTGCTTAGTGTACCCTCTTGTTGTTGATAAGATAAGTTTATTAGATAAATTCAGATAAGTCCGTAAGTCTATAAACCCTAATCCCAAATTCAATGATTGGTTGTGTTGGTATTTTCGTCCCTCTTTCTCTCACTTCCATCTCTCCTCTTCCTCTCACTTTCATCTCCCCTCTTCTTCTCACTTCCATTGCTGCTCTTGGAGCAATTAATTCAAACTATAGCTATATTAAATTTTTTTTTCAGGCCATTGAAACAACTCAAAAGCTTTCTCAAGACTCTACCTCAATATGAATTTTAGTGAATCTCTCATCTGGCAGTTTGTTATGAAAGTTAAAGATAATGTTACTAAAAAATCATTGAGAAGAAAGCTCCAGGACAAAACAGAAAAAAAATTGATCTAATAAAAAATTTAGTGAAGCATATTAATTTGTCTAACAATTTTGAATAATAAAGATATGATAAGAGTAGCCAATTAGTTGTGTATACCTTGAAGCTGATATTGCGAGCAGAGAAATGGTTGGCGAAAACAGTGACAGAAGCAGTTCTGTAAGTACGCAGTTGCTGTCCGTTGGGACCAAGGTCACTGGCCCTATCATGCCATTCTATCACGCCACTTCTTTTCCCGCTCCCTCAAACGTTATGTACGGCTTCGTCACGGGCACAACAACCTTCTCTCTGCACCCAACAACCTCCCAATATCAACCACATTATTCTTTTATTAGTTTATTTTCTTCATACCAAATTAAAAAATAAATGTAGTATGTTTAATGAAATTGCAAACAATGCTGGGACGGTAATGATGGCATTGTTTTCTACCAGCAATGAAGAACTTAACTGATATGTGTATACATGTAGTATCCCGGGCTGATTTGGATCAGTACGTTCATTCTATTGTTGTCTGGGACGGCATTCAATTCACCGCAGCTTGCACCGACCGGAACTGTCCACCGCCGTTGACATCGACGGTGATTACGCGCTGACCTATTGGTCCCGCCCTAGTGTGGTTCCGACCATGATTGGAGGAGGACTTGGTAGAAGAAGAAGACAATGTTCTAAAGGTGCTATAGTGGACTTAAGGAATGATTTGAAATTATTTAATATACTTATCTTATCAGCAACAAGAGGATAATAGCCATTTCAGTGTAAGGACTATCGCAATTAAGTTGATTATTTTTTGGAGACGAATTTGATTAATTTTATCTTTTAAAGATAAAAATGANCAATAAACATGGGTATCGGCATAATATGCATATAAGCATAACGCTAGCTTTTGTAAAATAATTTCATCAATCACAAGTCAAACATGGCGAAAAGCAGTATTGTTATAATTTTATTGTTCCTTTCACTTCCTTCGTTGCTTGGTGGCTACTCCAAGTATACCCTTCTTTCTTGGAACTTTCTTTATGGATAGCATTCTCTTTTGTTCCATTATCATCACTTAATAAATAGGCCAACACTGCTTCCAAAATCTGTAGTCCAAACCAAGAGTAGCTAGTTATGATGGAGAGAGACAGAGAAGAGAGTGTTGATTTAGCGCAAATTAGTCTTCGACCCCTTCAGCTCTCTGATGTTGATGATCTCATGGTGTGGACCACTGATGAAAAAGTAACCAAGTTTTGCACTTGGGAAACTTACAGCAGCAAAGACCAGGGCATTGACTTTATTCAAAATAGAGCATGCGAGTTTCTATGGGGCAGAGCAATATGCCTTAATGACCATGCTATTGGCTTTATCTCTATGACCTCGTCTTCTGCTTCCGATAAATCAAGGGAGAAATCAGTGGAACTTGGATATGTTCTAGGTTCTAAATACTGGTCCAGAGGGATTATGACTTATGTTGTAAAACAAGTGAAGAAGGTTGCATTCAGAGAGTTTCCACACTTAGAGAGGCTTGAAGCTCTAGTTGATGCAGAAAATGTGGGGTCTCAAAGGGTGCTGGAGAAGGCAGGTTTCCAAAAAGAGGGAGTACTAAGAAAATATTTGTGCCGCAAGGGAAAAAGCAGAGACACGATCATTTTCTGTGTTCTATCAACTGATCTTGATCACCAAGTTTGATCTATGCGCTTTTGACTTTTTTTTATTCAGATAACATCATGTTAATTCTCCTCATCTTATAGTAGCCTCATATGTTTTCAACCATAGAATTTTGGGCCTTATCATTTGCACAAGTTGTATGCTACCATATCATAGCTAGAATAAAAAATATCAAGCATTCTGTGGTGGAATTGTTTCCTTGTACATATTCAACTAAGGCGGCTATTGGCATCTTTGTCCATAATTAGCCAACTATAGTCACATCAACTACTAGATTTCTTTCCGAACCAAAATTATCTTATTTATTTAACATCCATAATTTTATATATATAACATTATTATTGTATTTACATTTATTATATCTGATATTACTCAATTATTCCATCAATCATTGAAAAATATAAAATAAAATAAATAATAATTAAAGAATGTAAAAT
>NC_029789.2:19030308-19037526 GCF_000816755.2 Arachis ipaensis
TCAGCAGCAGTTGAAAGATCAATTGAAAGCATCAAGATGAATGAAGGGGTTTCTTCCAAAGAAGAGAGTAAGAGTATTGATCTAACTAGGATCACTCTTCGAGAAACGGATCTTTCTGATGTGGAAGATCACATGGTGTGGTCAAGCGATGCAAAGGTGACAGAGTTCTGTACCTGGGGGCCTTACACCAGCAAAGAAGAAGCCATAGACTTCATCAACGGAATACCAAACATATTTTCATGGTATAGGGCCATCTGCCTTGACAATCAAGCAATAGGGTCGGTTTCTGTGTGCTTGCAAAGAGATAGATACAGAGAAAAAGTAGCTGAAGTCGGATATATTCTGGCTTCAGAGTACTGGGGAAAAGGGATTGTTACACATGTTCTAAAGCAAGTTGTTAAGATTGTATTCAGCATGTATCCTCAGGTTGAAAGGCTTGAAGCTCTCACTGACAATGAGAATTTGGCGTCTCAAAGGGTTTTGGAGAAAGCTGGTTTCCAAAGAGAGGGTGTTCTTAGGAATTATGTGTATGTTAAGGGCAAAAGCAGAGATGTGGCCATTTATAGTTTTCTTCCAACTGATCTTCACTCAGAATTTGCTTCTCTCAAGCTTTAACTACCTCTGCATGTTAATCTACAAAACAGAGAGTTTGAGTGTTGAAGACTTGAAGCTCTATAGTCTATAGTGTTCGATGATTTCTATGTTCAATATTTATTTTTGTCTTTTTGTATTGGTGGGTTAAATTAATGCCATTGGCTGGGCAATCTTTATGTTTCCATCTATCTAAAGTTATTTATTAATTATTCTAATTATGATAATGTTTAAAATGTCATTCTAGGAAAAATTTTGCCTTAAGCTCCAAAAATACATAAATAAAATTAAAATAATGTATTTTTATTTCTCAAGTAGAACTAATTTACATGACCACTGCATATAGTGTTTTCACCGTGCATTTTCAATTAATACTTGTGTGTTTGTTTGAGGTGAAAATGGGAGAAAGGAAAAGGGAGGGGAAAAAAAAAGAAGGAACATAATTATTTTTTTTGTTTGGTTGAGGAGAGAAATGGGAGAAAAAAGAAAATAGATGGAAATATATTAGTGAAACCTACCAATTTTTTTTTCCTCCAACAATATAAAAAAAATGAAGAGAAAACTACATCTCTCTCTACTTTCAATATTATTCTTTTACTTTTTTTATATAATTTATAATAAAAGGGTAAAATTATCTTTTTATAACATTTCTTTCTTTCTTATTTTCTTTTCATCCAAACACATCTAAAGAAAATAAAAATTCACTCGATTTCTTTCCTTTCCTTTCTATTTTCTTCCTCTCTGTTTCTTTCCTTCTATTACTTGATATTTATTCTATTAGTTAGAATTTGTTAATATAAGCTATTATTTCTCTTTTGATAAAAAGTTGTTAGTAGTAGGTTTGATTGCACATGCTGAACTGTATAGTTAGTTAGAGCAGCTATAGCATTCTGTTAGAAGTAGTATTTGTATAAATAGTAAATTATAGCTTTGTATTCTTTAAATCTCATCATTATACAAGTTAAATTCTCAATTCCTTCTTGATTTCTCTATTCTTGTTCTTCTCCATGCTCACATGCAAATTTTACACCTTCCAACCAAACATAGCTTACTATCATATAATTTTATTTAAACAAAAAAAAAAATCATAATGCTAAACGATGAAGTGAGAAAACCGAAGGAACATAGAAGCACCACATGCTGACATGCACTAACATTGACTTTGACATAGTCACTTAAGCCTTAACGCGAAAATGAAAATATAATGTTATAGATGCAAGACTTGATATTTAAGCTTGTATCATGATTGAAAAATTTTAATGAAAAGAAAAAGTAACTGTTTGAAAAAAGAAAATAATGCAGAAAATGTATTCAAAATTCAAAAAGGTTAAAAAAAAACTACTTTTATTTGCTTAATCAACAAGCTAAATAAAATCTTTAGGGAAAAAAAAAACTAAATATAAAGACTTAATCCCACTTGATATTGTTGACTTGGTCAAGTATGGTTGCCAGCAGCCCTTATTCAAATTTCCATCACTATATAAATATGCAACACTGCTGACCAATTTCAACACAACACTTAAACCTATCCACGATGGAGGCTACTACTGCGTCTTCCAAACCAGATGCCATTGATTTGTCCCAACTCTGTCTTTCCGAACCAGTTGCCGTTGATTTGACCCAACTCTCTCTTAGACCCCTTGGGCTTTCTGATCTCGATGATCTCATGGTGTGGACCAGTGACGAAAAAGTGGCCAACTTCTGCTCTCGGGAACCCTACACCAGCAAAGACCAGGGCATTGACTTCATTGAAAACGCTGCAGCCAGCTTTCTATGGCGCAGAGCAATATGCCTCAAGGATCGTGCCATCGGCTGTATTACTCTGAGCTCGTATGCTGACGTCGACAAAGCAAGGGAAAAATCGGCGGAACTTGGCTATGTTCTGGGTTCCAACTACTGGGGCAAAGGGATTGTCACTGAGGCTGTAAAGCAAGCTATCAAGGCTGCATTCATCGAGTTCCCATACTTGGACAGGGTTGAAGCTTTGGTTGATGTTGAAAATTTAGGGTCTCAGAGAGTCTTGGAGAAGGCCGGTTTTCAAAGGGAGGGACTCCTCAGGAAATATCTCGTTCGTAAGGGGAAGAGCAGAGACACCTTCATGTTCAGTGTCCTCTTATCTGATCTTCATCCCCAGCTTTGATTTCTCTTACAAAATTATCATTGCTATTAATCAAGTTTTTAATTAATAAAACAATTTGCATTTCCTGATTCTCGGCAATTTTGAAACTGCATCTTCCAATAACCCTTCTCTCATGTTCATCGAATTTAGGATTTTAATTTTACTTTAGCCAACAACAACTACAAGAATTAATAGAGTATGGCAACGATATCCGTAACACACTAACACTTCATATCTTGTTTTAAAAGAAATTAATCAACCACTTGTTACTGTCTTCCTGTTTTTAGTATTATCGCTGCCAAACTTTCTAAATGTTTCTTTATAATTACTCCAAGAAACTAACAAACAAGTGGGGGTATATTTTCAATATTGTCCAGCTACGCGTCCAAATATTTTTGGCAATCAAAAAATGGTTACAAATTCAATAAAAATCACTTTCATTATATCAGTGTATACACATATGTGTTTCAATAACATAAAACATATTATTAATAGTTTTCATCTTCTTCTTTTCCGTTTCCTCCTTGTAGGTTCTTTTTTTCTTTTCATCACCAACTTTTTTTCTTTTCATCACTAACAACACCAACATTTTGTTAATAACTTTATTGATTCTAATTTACTTGGTGCTATCATTAAATAATTTCGGTTTATTTTTTAGTTTATTTCATTTTATTTGTGAATTAATTTCATTTCATTTTTTTGTTAATTGAAGTTCAGATTTGAACAAACAGTCAAAAAGACTCGATCATAAACAAAAACATATCGAATTTATTTTTGGATCCAAATGAACTTCAATTAAACTAAGAAATAAATCGAAATTATTTAAAAAATAAAAAAATTTGGTCAATATTTATCAACAGTATCAAGTGAAGCTCAATTAACACACAAATGAACGTTTGTGAAATGTTGGTGACAATAGAGAAAATTAGAACTAATAAAAAAATTTGTGAAATGTTGGTGTTGTTGGTGATGATAATAATGAAAAAGAAAAAGAAAAAGAAAAAGACGCAACATTGGAGGAGAAGAAGAAGAAAAAAAAAAGAGGAGGAAGAGGAGGAGGAGGAAATAGAGAAGGAGAAGGAGAAGGAGAAGGAAAAGGAGAAAGAAGAATAAAGAAAGAAAAACCTACTACACAAATTTAAAAAAAGAAGAAAAAAAAAAGGAGAAAAAAGAGAAGAAAAAAATTATATTTTCAAAATAGATATATATTTTAGGATATAATAAAAGAAAAATAATATTGATCTAAAAAGAATACAAATAAATAAAAATATTTGTGTGCAAAAACACTTTAAACCAGATCATTATTAAGATAATTCCCTAATTGGAACAACATTGTTGTATCATTTTGAATATATTGATATATTCATATAAGTTTCACAATTTCATCTTTTTCTGTTGCCATTTTTTATAGGTTCCATAAACTTTTGCATTATCTTCTCTTTGGTTTTATTAAAAATACATGAATTACTAAAATAAAGAAAAAAGTTATAAAATTGAGTCGTTATTTACTCAACTATTCACAATTATATTATGTAAAAACTAATAACAATGAATTTAAATTTCTATAAATGTACTATATAAATTCAAAATTTTACAGTAATAACAATAAATTGTATCATTAGATTATCTTAAATTCATAGTAAGCTTCATAAAACTTTGGTATACTACTAAAATTCTAACTGCATGCACAAATAAACAGATCTTAGCTTATATTGCGCGAACTTCTTTTGCCTTTTCAAAACCAACAAATGGATAGATGGGAGGTCAACAGACACGATAATTAAATCTTGCAGACAAAAAATCAAAAATTTAGATTGAAAGCAAAATTATGTTTCTCACTGTCGAAACAAAACTGGTAAATAAATACTAGTAAATGCAGGAGCATTCCTAAAACAATCTAAAACCCCATTTATCACTTAAGCCCCAACAATTTCAGGGGTAGCCTCAGCCATTGGTTCATCAGCAGGCCTGTCCACCTTAGTACCAACATCTTCGGAATAATCACCATGAACCTGCAAAAGACCAACAACAGCAACGTACAATCAGTTTACTGATCAGGTTTAAAACTCACCTATGTGCAAAAACATGGGATCCTCTAAAGGGACATACCTCCATCAATTTCCCAAGATCAAATTTAGGGGCTTTGAGTATCTTGACTTTCCTGATGAACACATTCTGTAGAGGGTAAATGCTAGAAGTAGCCTTCTCAATCTCTTTACCAATCATTTCTGGGATGAACTTACGGACCAACTCCTTGAGATCACAGGATGTCGCCTGGTTGGTCATGATCTCCCTCATCTTCCTACGAATCTGAGGAGACAAATAAGGGCACACATTAGTAATATGCAAAACTATGTTCATATAAATGTTATAATCCCCCAAATCCATCAAAAGGCCCAAATGAATTATCAAATTTGGTTAACAATTTGAGGTTATAGCAATAATTCAAATACTATGTCCCAACAAATTACTACTAAAGAAAAAACTGTCTAATACACACCAGTTAAACTCCTATTAATATTATCTTCAATAACTCATAAAAGTGGATTGTAATTAAATAGCAAAAACATTTCAAATTCAACACAGAACAAACATAGCTTAATCAGTTAACACACCTGACGGATCTGACTTGATTGCGCGTAGCATGTTCTTTTCATTTGGTTAAACCGTCTCTTGGTAAACCCAATACAGAACATCCTCAAGGTATAATTATCTGTGGTCTTCACGTCCACATGTGATTCAATCAAAGTTTGCCATTTTTTAACAAGTGACCTCAGCTTGTCAGTAGTAAAATCCATTCCCTGCAGATTAAAGGAAAAGTTTCAATCAGTTTACAGCCATACAAGATAATAAATAGATTAAAGGAGGTTAAGCAATAAAACATACCCAGAAATTTGTGAGCACATTCCTTCCTTGTACATCTTCTGCTCTCAGCCTAATCTTCCTGAAGGCGTGGTCCTCATCCCCTTGAAGATCAGCAAGTGAGACCTCAAACACTCTATGTTTGAGTCCTTCAGAGGCAATCTATCATTTATAGAAACATTCGCACAACCATCAAAATATGAACAGCATAAGTACTAATAGATTGACCTTTCAACTACTAACACCCTAAATTAAAAAATATTCTAGCAGACGGCAAAGCGCAGTAAAATTATTCCAAGGCTTCACAAGCAGAGTAATGCTACAGTATATCCGTACATAAAACAATGGATCCAACTATCCAACTGAACAATCATTCAACAATAGAGAAAAAAAATTTACACGTCTAAACTACTAATTTCCATGTGTGAATGAATATAAAGAGGATTACAAATTAAATCTAAAATGAAGGTAAATAAAAGAAAAGAGAAAAAACAAAGACCTTCGTGCCCTGAGTACGAGTGACGAGGGTTTTGCCCACATTCTTGACCTGGAAGACGGAAGGAGCCTTGATATCGTACCAATCCTTCTTGGCAAAGGGATCGGCGCTGCAAAACCCATGGAAACAAACAAATTCATATTCAGAAAACTCAAAGATCGTTTAGTAAAGAGAGAGAGGAGAATGGGACACATACGCTTTCTTCTTGCCACCCTTCTTTCCCTTGGAGATGCGCTTGTTTTTTCCGACGGCCATTGTTCTTCAAGTGTAGAGCTTCAATTGCCTCTCTTGCAGTGACGGCCTCAGCAAACCCTACTGGTGGTGCTAGTGTTAGTTCCCCGCTCCAATATATATACCATGGGTATGGGTATGGATATGGGTATGGCCTCTACACATCATGGGCTTGGACCTACTTTTCAAGTTATAAGCACCCCACTTAACTCAACCAGCCTCTGTCCAAAAAGAGAATACTCAACCAGCCGTATAGCCAAAAAAAAAATATTTACGGTAACTATTTTTATAGGACCGATAAAGAAAATAAATCACTCAAGTGACTAAAGTTGGAGCAGCTACTTTCGGAATAACAGAAAGAAAAGTAACGATTAAAGTGGGAGAGTCAGAGTCAAAAAGAAAATTCCTCACTTCTTTCTCTCATTTAAAATCGTGCATGAGACTTTCATCTCATACGCTCTTAAGAGATAAAAAAAAAAGAAGAAGAGGAGGGGGATGGGTTGTTAATTTAATAATAGAATACTCGATTTTTAAGTGCGATTCTATTTTTTACACATTTGTATAAAGTAATTTTTTGTCTATAATTTTAGTAGGGTTTGTAAGACCACAAGTCCACAACTGATCCAGAAAGAAATGAATGAAAAAATGACATGTCGTAAATCCAAATAAATAAATAAAACTCCGATTAGTAATAGATTAGTTTTTGGCTGTCAAGCTCTCGTAGCCCGTAGGAAACTAAAAAAGTAAAAAAAATAAATAAATAAAAAATTTGGTACAAATTCAAGTGAAGTTGATAATTCAGAATCATTAGATAATAATTTAGTCAAACTTATCAAATCATTTAATGATTCTCGACTATTAACTTCACATGAAATTAAGTGCGCCTGAGTTTTTACCAAAAAATTATTATGTGTTATAT
>NC_029789.2:19037592-19041543 GCF_000816755.2 Arachis ipaensis
CTATATTAAAATCATATATAAGTAATGTTAGCGTAGATAATTCATACATATCTATTAAAAAAATAAAATGTACATTGTATTTATGCGTTGCATATATAAACACTATACAAATCATCAATTCCTTCTTGCATTTCCATTTTTGCTTCCTTAACATTTATGTATTTAATATTTATATAATTCCCTTTGAAAACTCATTTCAGAGTCTTATGTCGCATTGCGGCTAAAAATTTTTAATATGGAGGGAAAATGTGAATTTTTGTTAGAAATGGAGATTTTTAGTATATATACATGTAGGTGAAAATTGAAGATATAGTAAATGTAACGTCAGCATGTATGCAGTGTGGTGGATATGTATCTTAATCAGAAACAATACACTGTTCGTGTTATCTATGTGGCATAAATTCAAGTAACACGCATACATACATGTCAGGCATGTAAGTACACGTATCTTTGCGTGTTGTACATGTGTTAAATGCTGGTTGAAAGGTATTGTAACACATAACCTACGAAGTAAATTTTCTGCTTATAAAAATCGAAATTCGTTATCATTTTACTTCATTGTGAGAGGTGTTTTAGTGCATTGTTGGTGTGATGGAGGACACTGCAAATATAGTGATTTACCACAACAGTGAACTTATACAAAATTCGTATGAAGGAGTGAGCTTTGCGTGTGAGAATACATTTTTGTTTGTGATTTCATGCACTATAACATTCGTGAAATTACAATACGGTCTCAGTCAGATCATAGAGAGCGAGCAACATTCTCTATAGGAGTCCACTTGTTGTATTTGGCAGCTTAATACAATTTAAGATTATGTCGATTATTGACGAAACAAGTATTCAACAGATGTTTCATATTCACCAGAAAATTCAGGTGCAACTCCCAAGGATTGAGTTGTATGTTGAATTTGAACATATAGTCGCGGATAAGATTCAACATGACCCAGATGTGCAAGATGACAGAGCTGAAACATACAAAGAAATGAACAATGATAGCGACGAGGAGTTCGAAGCTACGTACAAAGCCGTGTCAAGGACGAGGACGGTGATGGGGGGTGAGGCAGTCGTGGAAACTTTAGTGGTTTCACCCGCAGTCAGTCAATCGATAGACGTTCCACCTTTTACGCGTAGCTTGGATATTGACACCACGCATGCACTGGAGTTTCCCAAATATGCGAACATAGGTATGTAAGTAGTGGGTAGTATGTTTCCTTAATTTTGTTTTGACGGAACGATGAGCGACAATTTATTTTTTTATAGGGGTTGCTAGTCTTGAGGACGAAGAGTTCAGGATTGGAATGGAATACAGTTCCAGAAAATCAGTTATCACGGCAATTCAGAGTTACACTATCTCTAGAGGAGTCGATTACATTGTTTATGAATCTGAGCTATAGACATTCTATGCAAAATGCAAGACTTATGGACGCGGATGTGATTGGCTTATTCGAGCCAGCTTGATACAAAAGAAAGCTTATTGGGAGATTCGGAGATACAATGGGAGGCACACATGTTTCATGAAAACGATTTCACAGGATCACTCCAAGTTAGACTCGGACACGATTGCTAAGGTTATGAAACTATTGGTTGAATCCGACCCATCTATAAAGATGAAATCTGTAAGTGCGAAAGTCCAGGCAAGATTCAACTATATTGTTAGTTACCGAAGGGTTTGGTTGGCAAAGCATAAGTCAATAGCCAAATTTTTTTGTTGATGGGAAGAATCTTACCAAGTTTTGCTGTTGTGGTTCTTGGAAATAGTTTAGAAGATGACTGGTTCACGAGTCCAAATAGAAACACGATCCTTGTATAATGGGAGTAAAGAGGTGGACGGTATTAGGATACTTCATTGAGTATTTTGGAGTTTCAATCCATGCATAAGAACTTTCAAATATTGTAAGCCGCTAGTTCAGCTTGACGACATCCACCTATACAAAAAATATAAAGGTTGCCTTTTGGTTGCAGTTGCACAATATGGGAATCAAAACATTATACCAATTGCTTTTGCCATCGTGGAGGGTGAAACTGCTGATGCGTGACACTTTTTTTTTAGTAATTTACGAAGGCATGTTATAAAAAGAGACGATGTGGGTATAATATCCGATCGTCATGAGTCAATCTGAGAAGCAGTAAATTGTAGCGGATGTGATTAAAAACCTCCAAGAGTATGGTGGATGTTTTGTATTCGGCACATTGGTAGCAACTTCTTAAGAGAATTCAAGATTCCATACTTGCAAAGCTTGTGGTCAACATTGGGTATTCAAGGACAGTGGAGGAGTACAACATCAACTACAAAAAGGTTGCAAAAACCACTCAATCCGCAGGATACCATTCGACACCCTCGAATGAAAACAACGGTCCTATCGTGTCACACACATCAAGGTGTGCTTGTAGTTCGGCAGATACGATGATGCCAATGTACGACCGCCAGACAAACTGCAAAATATTGCATGGGCCATTAAATTATTAATACCGTAAATTATTCTTGTAAATTAATACCCATACTGACCTTATCCATATAGTCTTTGTCTTGCCTAATAGACGCTGCTCTCATCGACATCCAGGCTCTAGTTCATGGATGATGACTCCAACGAGTTAAACCCCAAAATGGTCCCTGAGATTGGCGTCGTAGTCCCTGACCCATTTTCCATTAACGACGTGATGACATGGCATGATGACGTGGACTGTAAGTGACACGTGTCACTTCATGATTTGGCCACGTGTAATGGTATGATGATATGGTGACTAGTGACACGTGGCATGCTGACGTGGATGGTTGTGCCACGTGTCACAATGTTATTTGGCCACGTGTCCGTTTGTGCCACGTGTCGCAACAGTGTTCGTTCACGTGTCATCCATTATGTCATCGTTGTATATGCACCAAATTAGTCCCTCACTTTGCATTAAGTGACTCATTTTAGTCCCCGAAATTGAATGTCGTGCACCAAACTAGTCCCTTCACCAATTTTTTCTCATTTTTTTATATAAATTAAAAATTCTCAATATTTTTAAATGCATTAATTTCGCAATACAAGTAAAGTTCAATACAACTGCAATACACAACATTATAACAGAATTTAAATTACATATTGCCAGTTAAACATAAATAAAATACGAGTAAAGTTCCAATAAATTATGTAATATTACCTCCGTGCAAGTGGTATATCAGCCAGTGGAAGCTACTACCTTGAAATGGGCGCAAACTATGACATTCGCTCCCACGCTCAAATAAACAAATCAAGCGGGCCATCCATCTCCTTGCAATCATATCATGATGCATGGCACAGTGACCTGTAAAGATGCGCGAGAGTTGCTGACCCCTAACTGTAGGTGCCGATCTACTCAAACTTTTAAAACAATGGTAGATACTTTGCATGTGCATATGCCATCAACTTATCTGCGAAGAAGGTGGTACCCAACAGACAGAAGATGTGACACTTAGTGTATCACTGAACAAAATTCTAAGTGTTTAAAGGTTGTATGTCTCTGATATGGTGAACCCAGGCAAACTTTATGTAGTTTTAGAACTACTCTCAATGGGTTTCGCTATAAAAAATTGCCAGACTCTGGGTGACTAAGAAGTTTTGACTGCTATTGGTCCAACCGGTGACAACCTCTTCATCAATCGGTAGGCCGAATATGCGTAAAACTCCTCGAGTGTCACTATAACCTCATTGACTGGCAATACGAATGTATGAGTCTCCGGCTTCTACCTTCCCACAAGAGCAGATAGCAACACAGAATGCTCTCTGATATCTCCAACTCTCGAGATATGGTAGAATCCCGTTATTCGTAAGGATTAGTCAACCGCCGGATGCCACATCTCCGGTCGATCAAGTTTATAGGATAGAAAATTTCTATTAGCCTAGTACAGGACAACCGAAAACAGAAAATAGAAAATAATTATATAATATTCAAAAAAATAAAATAAAAATTAATTTAAAAATAAAATAA
>NC_029789.2:19041719-19049193 GCF_000816755.2 Arachis ipaensis
TATTAAATTACAATAATATTATAACAAAAAAAGAATTAATAACAAAAAATAAATAAAATTATTAATATTATCGCAGAAAAATAAAAAATAAGTATTTAAATTATTTAATTAATTGCAATGGTTAATAATAATATTAACTAAAATAATCCCACTAAAAATTATACATTTCAAATACTAAGTTCTAAATTAACAAAAATAATAAACTTAGATAATTAGGTTGTCTCAAATAGTTAATAACATATTCTGTTGCATTTCTATAATTACATACCATTTTTACTAAACACACTACTTACTCTCACTTTCACCAAAAATCACCTTCTTCCACTCTTAATCTCTCTCAAATACCTTTTCTGGAATGTAAAATGTGAATGAAGAAACCAAGCTCCTCACAAAGCATGTAATTCTCCCTCCCCTTTAAAGGTACTAACCCACTAATACCAGCCAGTTTTCAGAGCATGCATGTCGGGTGCATGGAGACCAGCTGAACAAGTGGTCAATACGCAGAGTGCGTGTTGTCTGTTGCACAACACGTGACAAGAAATCACTGCTAAAAATGTTTTGAAACTATGCAAGAAAATTCTGCTCCTTCAATATGCAGGGTGTAAGAACCGCGATTAATTAACTGCTTAATTAATTAATTTACTTGCCCAAAATAAGATTTGAAAATTTAGAATGTTAATTAGAAAATTTAAATATGATTTTTGGACTCAGTATATTTTTCTGAGTTTGAAAATATAATTTTTTGTGAAAAATTGCATAAAAACGCGTATTGGCAATACCGGCTTAAATATGTCCGGTACTGTGCGAGAAAGATAAAAATAGAAGAAAAACTTAGGAAAACATTTAGAATTAAAAAGCGGGCGCTAAATTTAAAGGTTCGGCCCAAAGTTGGGTAAAAAACGCTAACGGATTAGACCGGACCCAAGTTAGGCCTAACCCAACATATAAAACACCTTAAGTAAGGCTAACTCAGCCCCATTTCACCACATAACTTAAAATCACAGCTGCCTGAGTTGAGAAAAGAGAAGGAGGAAGTTACTATTCATTCTCCACTTCTGGTGGCCATAACTCGAGTTATGGTGTTCCGATTCGCGTGTCGTTTGTAGATACGCGAAACTCTCGCTGAGCCCGTCTCTTCTAGCTAGGTATTGTGGTAAGCTTCTCGAAAATTTCTGCCCAATTTTCAGCTATTGTGAATTTTGAAATTTTAAGTTTGGTTTTTGAGAGATTTTTGTGATTTTGGGTGTTTAGGTACACTCTAACACTTGGTTGCTATTGGATTTTGCCCCCAAAACTGTTGGGTAAGATAAGAATATCTTGAACCCTTATGGATTCATGATTTTGGTAAACTCTAAGTATTAATTATGATGAATTAATTGTGTATTGCTTGGAAATTATGATTATTGGAGCTTTTGGATTGTGTATGGTGGCTTGATTGAACTTAAAAACTTGTGGAAGCTTGGTTGGGGTCAAATTTTGGTGTATAATTTCGGTTTTCTCTATGTAATATGTAATATTTCTAAACACTTAGACTAGTGGACCTTAGGATAGAATTGTATTGATTGTTGATAATTGTTGAAATGAGATTGTTGTTCATAAATAGTGTTGATTTTGAGTTAATGTTGCATGATGGATGACTATTATGATAATGATGGGTGGTAAGTGATGAATGTATGTACGAGGAATCATTGATGTGTGATGTTGTTGCATATTGTTTGAGAGATTAATAAATTAAATGATGATTAGGTGTGAAAATGATGAAAATGTGAATTATAGGTTGTGGAATGAATTGGAAGATATATGAATGTAATTTAGATACATTAGGACTAGTTTGGATGTAGAGCAATTGGTTTTAAATTGAGAGGTTTGGTGAAATTGAGTTTTTAAGGTTTTTGGTAAAAATAGATTTTGGGCCAACTGTGGCAGATCATATCTTGAGTTACAGTTTTTAAAATTGATTGAATTTTATATCAAATTAAAGATAATTCAAAGAGCTTTAAAACGGTATAGATTTCGTGGAAATTAGACTTTTGTAGAAAAAGATATGATCGTTGAAAGTTGGTGTCAAAAATCTAAATCTGTGATGTTGCAGAAATTGAGTTCTGGTTTGTGTGCCCACGCCCACTGTTGTGCGCGTACTCTGAGTAGGAGCCATGTTTTCACTTGTGCATACGCACACTATTGTGCGCACACACACTCTGTGAAATTTGCAAGTTATGCATACGCACAACATCATGCGTACGCACAAGTTGGGAAGTGCATTCTGTTGAGGGCGTCCGCACGTATTCATGCGTGCACTCAAAATGGAAAATTTTACTTGGTATGCGTGCGCACAACCCTATGCGTACGCACACTGCCCTGTTTTTCAATGAAAACCTTGTTTTTAACCGTTTTACCTTTCTGGCAAGCTTGTAAACTTCCGTAATGCTTATTTAGGGTGTCTTAACTTATTTTTAGGCTTTGAAACATAGAGAATACCCTAAGTGAGTTTAACTAAATATTTTCTGGTAAAAAGCTTAGAAGACGGAGCCTTAGGTTTCTGGAGTACTGATGATGGATTAGTTGAGTGAGGTGGTATAGTACTATAAAGACATTTGGTATGATGAATTGTAGAGTTATGGATTTGATGATGTTTGAAACGAATCTAGGACTCGAAGTGGAATGATGGCCTTACTGAGCACTAAAAATGATTTCTGAAAACCACTGATATATTATTTTATACTGAGATTGTTGAAACGTTATACGCCTAACAAGGATAGGGATGGCAACGGGTCCCCATGGAGGCGGGGACATGCCCCCCACCCCATCCCCAATATATGTCCCCGTCCCCGCCCCGTCCCCATGACGGGTAACGGGGACTCCGTATCCGCCGGGGACCTAGGTCTCCGTGGATATCTGTGGATTTTTGTAAAAATTAATAAAAATTGAAAAAAATAAAAAAATTAGAGAAAATCAAAGATAATCCTCAATTACCATTACAAACATAATATCCATAAGTAGACTTAAATAGCAATAATAACAAACATAAACATCTAAACATATCCAAACATCTAAACATATCCGTTGGGGTTCTTGAGGTTGAGATTGAGGAGCCTCTTATGTATTTTGAATATTAGTACCTATAGGTTCTTCCGATAGAATATTCTTCTTAAGAGTATTACTCAATGCATCCGAAGAAGACATTCTATAAATCATGAAATATAAATCATGAATCAAAATCACTTTAATCCAAAATAAAATAAAATAAAATCATGAGTTACAATTCTCAATTACGTTACCTATATTATACATGCTTCAAAAGACACATAGATTAAAAGCCTAATGCTAAAATTCAAAATTGATATATGAAATTAACAATTGCTATTCATGTTATCATGTAACTGAAGAGATGGATGAATATTCTTTAAGCATGCTTCAAAGGAAATCAACGGAATTAGAAAATCAATAAATATATGTTATTATTAGGTAATAATCAGGGACCAATTTTGTGGCTCATTGAAAAATTGAAGCTGTTAGATAATTAACAATTGCTATTCATGTTATCATGTAACTGAAGAGATGGATGAATATTCTTTAAGCATGGTTCAAAGGAAATCAACGGAATTAGAAAATCAATAAATATATATGTTATTATTAAGTAATAATCAGGGACCAATTTTGTGGCTCATTGAAAAGTTGAAGCTGTCAGATAATGTACAACAAATTTTTTTTTATCTTAATAAAATTTTGTTCTGATCGTTTCAATGGTAAATAACATTTTTGGAATTCATAAATTTTCTAAATATTTTTTAAATTGGAAATATTGCATGTCGATATCAAACCCAGATGAACGTTGCAAACTTTTTAGATTCAAAAATCACATTGACCCGGTAATGATCACCAAAAAATTATAAAAAAATCAAAATACCAAAATAGAAATCAGAATCAGAAATTCAGAACTTTAAATCTAATTACCCTAAATCAAAAATTCAGAATCAAATCAACCTTAAATAGAAATCATAATCAGAAAATTCAGAACTCTAAACCTAATTACCCTAAATCAGAAATTCAGAATCAAATCAACCCTAAATAGAAATCAGAATAAAAAAATTCAGAACTCGGAAACATAAATTCCAAAGCCACAAGATTGACTTACCCGCTGAGAAAAGGGGCAGACCAGTGAAGAACCTAAGACCAGCGACGAGGAAAGGACGATGTGGCCGTGACAGTGAGATCGAGAGCTGCAGTGAGCGACCGAGTCACTCAAGGGTTGGGAGGCGGCGCTGAGGAAAGGAGACAAGAAGGAGAGGAGAGGAGACTGTCAGCGGTCGGCAGTCGTCGATGTTCGAGAAGGAGAGGAGAGGAGACGCGGCGGTCAGCGGTCGGCAGTCGATGATGTTGGAGAAGGAGAGGAGAGGAGACGAGACTGATGGTTTCACAGTGAGGAGTGAAGAGGAGGAGAGGAGTCTGTCTTTGAACTCTGAAGCAGTAAAGTGACAGCTAGGGTTTCACAACAATGAATCACATATTATATATATACCAAGGGCATTTTTGTCTTTTCATATACACAGGGATTTAACGGGTCTCCACGGGGCGGGGACCTTTACCCCCGTCCCCCGTCTCCGCAGGTAAAAATTATCCCACATACCTGTCCTCTGGTGGGTAAATCCCCGCGGGTACCCGTCCTGCCGGGGATTTTTGCCATGCCTAAACAAGGACGGTTAGTTAATCCCGCTTATCGAGGTCGCGGCGGCGGCATAAGTACAGTTGGTTTATCCTGCTTACGTTGAGATGTGAGGTCTGTGGCAGAGTATCCCGCTCGCATCCTTTTGGATCACAAGAGTGTGTCCGGCACTATATCTGTGGGGGGCGGGGGCATCCCACTTTTATTCGTGACCGAAATGCGACATTTCCATGGGAATGTGTTGGGTTTGTAGTTGAACCGACAATGTGATATCACAGCCAAATAGGACATGCATTCTTCGTGTGCATATTCTATATGTTTGTTTGCTTTTCCGACTTGCATTGTTTGCCTAATTGTATAACATGTTTAATTGCTTCTTGCCTTACTTGTCATACATGATCATTACTTGTGCTTTACTTGTATGAATTACTTGTATTTTTTACTGGGATTAAGGAGGTTCGAAAGGCGGTGGTGATGGGATCGCATAGAGGTTAGGCTGGTGAAAGCTGTGGGACAGGGTGTAAATTTTATATTAGAAATCCCCTAAGTTAGATGACCTGTTTAAGGATTTGTTTATCTGTTTTATAAGTTTGAATACTATGATTGATATGAAGTTCTATGATTGCCTCTGGCATCCCAAAATCTTATATCTTACATTACTGGGCACTGTTACCATACTGAGAACCTCCGGTTCTCATACCATATTCTGTTGTTGTTTTTCAGATGCAAGTCGTAACCTACCTTGATGAGTTACGTGATGGTGACAGAGCGGAGGATCTTGATCCTATTTTGGAGTCATTTTCGATATTTTACTTAGTACTCTCACTTTTGTATTATATTTTGCCTTAGAGGCTTACTTTGAGAGAGATATGTTGTATACTGTTTTAACTTTCAAAACTTTGTATGTCTGTATATAACTAGTCGGCTTAAACTCCATGGGCTGAGACTAGTATCTTATGATTATTATACTCTTATATCTACGTACGCCTTATTATCTTGTATCTATACCTTGTACCTTTATGTTTTTAACTTCTTGTGAATGTTTGCGCTTTTGAAACTCTGTTTTGAGCTTATTCTTTTATCGGGCTTTTAGAATTATTATTTTGTTCTATATATATATATATTATTATTATATAAGCCTTAGAATTTATTCGCAACCTTTAATTATCCTTTGCTTTATGGCATGAGGTAAGATTTAGGATAATTAGGGTGTTACACAGAATGCGTATTGTCCTCTACTTGACACATGGCGAATATCTGCTGAGTTCTGCGCAAAATTTCGGCACATTTAACACACAAAGTGCTTCTTGTATCAGTATTTTTGCAACTTCACATTTTTGCAAAACACTCCAAATAACAATATTCAACAAAAACACCATATATATATCCATATAAAAAATAATTTATGTTACATTGTTCAAAATCAGTTATGACTAACATTATTTCAAATCTTATTGTATAATTTGATTAGACTTAGTTCATAAAAAAGACTTGGATATATAGTATAATATTTTTTTTGATAAAAGTCTACCCAAACAAGTCCTTAATATTTTAGTGGTAAGTTATTTACAATATATAAAACAAACTTGAATTTGAAGCATAGAAAAAATTTTAAATGTAAAATGAAAAACATTAAACTAAAATTTGAGAAGATGATAATAAATTAATTGACAATTTTAAATTTTAAATATTTTTTATTATTTTAAATAAATTTAATTAAATTGTGAAAATTTAACTAACATAAAATATAAAATTACAAAATTAATAAGTATGTACCATACTTAGATTGGGAGAAAAAATAAAATTTTACAAATAATTAAAAAAATTACATTAAATTGATTTGGATCTATTTTTCTATCAAATTGATCAAATAATAAAAAATAAAGTAATAAAATACAGGGTATAAAAAAATACATCTAATTTATTTGAGTAAATTATAATTGAGTCTTTATTACAATGTTACAACAAAACAACGTTACAATGTTACAGTAATATCACTAGGGTTTATTTAATGGATGGATTTAAACAAGTGGCACTAGGGTTTATTTAATGGATGGATTTAAACAAGTGGCAACATTTCACTTTTCTCTTTTTAAAATAATACGTATCTCCTTATCGATACCAGTATCGTTTCAAAAATGATATCCAATACAAGTTTTAATTTTAAATTAGTTCATTTACTATACAAGTTAAAATTGATTCCTAAAATTGATCACATTAAAGTTGCTTTAAAAATCATCATTTTTATCGCTCTTACTATTTCAACTCTTCTTTTTTTTATTTATGTATAATTTCTTTTATGTATAAATATACTCAAAATGAGAATGCATGGATATGAATTTTCATTGATTATTTGTTTGATGAAAAACCATAGCCTAGAAATGACTCAATTTAAGCATTCTGAAGTTAGATCTGTAGTAATTAGGGTGACCAGTGTATTTTTTATAGTATTGGATAGAAGAATATTTATTAAAATGAATATACCCGTTGTAATAATTTTTTTTGTCAATTTGTTATCTTTTACCTAATAAACAACATTCATAAATATATTATTTTTATCAGAAGTTATACACAATTGATTGATAATTTTATGTAAAAACATTCTTGTGGTGACTAAATACATACCATTAACTCGCCACAATTAATTCTTCTATGTTTATCCAAATATATAACACTATTAGATAGAAACTTATTAGATTATATTTGTTTCTAATGAGATGGACGAGCTTTTAGACCTAATCACGGTTAGAGTTGAGGAAGGACAAAAAAATACTAATAATATAAATACTGTTTATTTTTAATACCTAATAA
>NC_029789.2:19049584-19050495 GCF_000816755.2 Arachis ipaensis
ATTCTGTACAGAATAATAAAACGTATATTATACTTGAATAACGAAAATTTTTTCTTGCAAATCACATTAAATACATTATTTTAATTTGCTTACATATAATTTTAAGTTCTCATTTGCTATTAACACTCCTCATGTCTTTAATTTTGAAATGTTATTTTTCATAATAAATATATTATGAATTGTGTTAAATTATATTGAATTGATTATTTTATAATTATTATATTATGACTTTTTTTGTTAATTTTTTAAAAAAATTCAAAGAATATCTATATAACTGCGGGTATTTGCATTCCCTAAGAGGATAGTTAAATAAGGACTTGCGACGAAGATAGAGAAGGGACGGAGGATATTTTTTAAAACAAGAAGGAAGTCTGTCATGCCCACACGAATATCTATATATTATCATCTATAACTAACAACAGAAATTCAATTTGAGCCGATTTGAGATGGGACACATGAATTTCATCTGTATTGAGTCTCAAGATAATGAATCTGATTCGAATTTGAAATTTTAGCAATGGACCTTGGTTAAGAAAAAGTCTAGGGGGCAGCACTTTTATTAAAATCTGACCAACACTTAACCAGCAAAATAAAAGCGAGTAATTCTATACCATTTGATGAAATCTGACACCATTAAAAACACCAATAATGACTAATTGATGGCTACAAATTACAAAACTTGCTGACCCCCTAACACTCCTCCCTAGGTTAATCTTGCTCACTTATGTTAATGTTTTTAGTCATTATTGTAATAAATACTATACTATTAAATATTATTATATTTAGTATATATAAAAGTTGGATATGCTTACAAGAGATTTTTTAATCAAACTAAAAAATTTTAATTATATTTTTTCTCTTTTAGTCTAAATATTATTTACTAATGTAATAAAAAAAACAAATAACTAATA
>NC_029789.2:19053689-19067104 GCF_000816755.2 Arachis ipaensis
ATTACATTTATCAATCTAGGAATAATAATTTATTTTCTAATAGAATAAATTATATATTGAATAATCAAAGTTATTAGGGTTCTTTTCACATAAACTAATACCCATCAATAGTGTTTTAGTAATATTACTAATGAATATTAATCAATCTAACAACTTTTATAGTGACATAAGTATATAAGTTTGGAAACTTAAAAATCATGTCATAAAATGTGAAATATTAACCGGTAACAACGTTGATCATATTGTTTTGACTTCATGAGTGAATATGATACTAACAAATTAAAGTTGTCACATTTAAATTTCAACAAAGATAAATCTCTACAAGTATTGCTATCAATGAGAATTGTTCTACTTTAAAGACAAATACTATTTTTCACCGTATTTTTTAACTCAACAAGCTGAGAAATAATCCATCACGGATTGAAGTTTCATTTATTAAGGGTCTATCGCCAGCCAATAAGTTATTACATACACAAGGCGAGATTTGAAACCCTAATACTTCTTTAAATGGGTGAGTGAGATGACCACTCAACCAATTCAAATTAGTTAAAATAAATACTAATTATTTTTAATATATTTAACATTAAAAACTGTTAACCTTTGATTTTAATTATAACTTTATAAAATATTTATAGTAATAATTGTTATATGTTTTTTGTTTAATTTTTTAATAAAAGCTTCATATATTTTTATTAATTATTTCGTGCACTGCATGAGAACACTGTCAAATAAAATGGTGTAAGAAATTAGAAGAAAATATATTTACTAATTCAGCAAATAATAATTTATTTTACAATAGATAAATTATATATTGAATAACAAAAATTGTTATTGATTTCTCTTCCTATAAACTAATACTCAACGATGGTATTTCAGTAATGTTATCAAAGAATTTAACCAACTTAATAGCTTTTGTAATGGCATAAGTCTATAAGTTTGCAAACTTAAAGAATTTGATCATATTATTTTGACTTGAATAATGAATATGATACTAACAAATAAAATTGTCGCATGTAAATTTCAACAAAAATAAATCTCCATAAATATTGCTATCAATGATAAATTTATTCTAATTTAAAAACAACTACTATTTTTTTCTACGATATTTTCTAACTAAAAAAGTCAAAAGCTAATCCACCACGTATAGGATTGGCAGTGGGCGGGTTTTGGCCCTACCTAACCCCGTACCGCTCTGCCTTTTTTAAATTTTTCAACTACTTGCCCCACCTATGCTTGCGGATAGTAGAATGCTGTTCCCTAACCCTTTCCTGCGGGTACCCTCCCCAACCCTATCCGCCCTATAACAATTAAATAACACTTTAAATTTTATATATTCATACATAAATTAAGATTAAAAAAATTAAAATTCATACATAAATTAAAATACAAACATTAAAATTTATATAATGTCAAATAATATGAAATTAAAAAAAAAATAATATCTGATCACTACAAATTTAACATAAAGTGGATTAGCATTACTCTGAATTTCAATCTCAATATTATTAGGAGTAGCACTATTGTTTTGTATGTCTTCTCTAATATTACTAGATATGAAATAATCTTAAAGCACCTATATTAAAAAATTAAACAAATCATATATGAAGCACCTATCGAAGAAATTGAGCAAACTATTGCAACATCAGCAATTAGACCCATTGCACAAATATAAATCAAGCAAAATCACAAAAGCCCTAATTCTCAATCAACATATATAAGCTATTGTAACATGCCAACATCAGTAATTAAAACCCAAAGTCGATAACGATTTAAAATGAAAAATACAAAATGAACTTTAGGTAATGAGAACATGCACACTTCAATAAAGAATCAATCATGGAACATATTTATTTTTATATAAAATAATCTTAGAATCAATCATGAAAAATATTAGTACATACTACGGATAGAAATAAGTGAAATGTGGATTAGATCCACTGCACGTATATAAACAAAATTGCAATATAAATTCACAACTTCACTAACAAAATTACAACATAAATTCACAATTTTACTAAGTACATATTCAATAAAATGTAGATTCATTTATTATGAATTGAGATAGAGAGAGAGACTGCGACGTGCAGGCGGCGACGGGTTTAAGGAATTTATCTAGAGGAATGGGGCTCAGCAAGAAGGTAGCGACGGACTACGATGGTGATGGGCTCAGCAGCGGCGACGACAAGAGCTGTGAAGGTAGACGGTGATGGGCTCAGTAGCGACGATGTTGGGTTCAGTGGCGAGACAACAGGAACTGTGAAGTTTTCTACGGAGAAGTTGAGAAGAAGAAGACTTTGGTTGAAGATGATTGGGTCTCTCTGGCATGGCTATGGAGAATGGACTGAGACTATGAATTAACGAATATGTGATGTGAGACAAATCCTAATCTCTAAAAAGTGTTTCTATGTATATACTCTAGAGAGGGTACACCCTAAACCCGACCCCGTCATGCATCGCTTGAACACTCGCCCCGAACGAAAGCCACCCCCACCTCAGGTCGGGTTATTACCCGTCCTAACTAGGCAGAGACGGGTTGGGTACTCGCGTGTTTTGGTACTCCTATGAAGTCTAACCATATATTTTGTATATTAATGATCAATCGCTAGCTACTGAATTACTACGCACGCAAGACGAGATTCAAACTCTTAATACTTGCTTAAGTGAAGCAGTGAAATGACCACTTAACAAACTCAAATTAGTTAAGATAAATATTAATTATTTTTAATATTAAAAATTCTTAAAATTTTATTTAATTATAACTTTGTAAAATATTTATAATAATAATTACTATATATATTTAATTTATTTAATTTTTTAATAAATTTTTTTATATAATTTTATGTATTATCCCGTACAGGATACGGGAACATACACTAGTTAAATTGATAAAAACAAAATTTAGTAAAATTTTTTTTTTTAATATATTTGATAAATTTTTTATTTTAAAAGTAAAAATATTAGAAAAATAAAAAAATATTTTTTTATTTTTCTAATATTTTTACTTTTAAAATAAAAAATTTATCAAATATATTAAAAAAAAAAATTTTACTAAATTTTGTTTTTATCAATTTAACTAGTGTATGTTCCCGTATCCTGTACGGGATAATACATAAAATTATATAAAAAAATTTATTAAAAAATTAAATAAATTAAATATATATAGTAATTATTATTATAAATATTTTACAAAGTTATAATTAAAACTAAACTTTCAGGATTTTTAATATTAAACTATTAAAATAATTAGTATTTGTCTTGATCAATTTGAGTTTGTTAAGTGGTCATCTCACTCATCCGCTTAAACAACTATTAAGAGTTAGAATATCGCCTTACGTGGTAGCAATCTATTGGATAATGGTAAACCTTTAATAAATGGAGTATCAATACGTGGTTAGACTTGGCAGGAGTATCCGAATACGTGGGTACCCGACCCATCCATACACGGTTGGGCAGGTAATAACTTGACTCGTGTCGGGACAGATTTTGCTCAGGGCAGGGCACATGATCGGGTTTAGGGTGTACTCGCCTCGGATATATACATATAAACATTTTTTTAGAAATTAGGATTTGCCTCACATCACAGATTCAATGATTCACAACTTGAGTCCATACTCTATAGTGATGCCAGAGATACCCGGTCATCCTCACCCAAAATCTTCTTCTTCTCGACTTCTTCACAAAAAACCTCATATTTCCCATCATCGTCGTTGTTAAGCCCATCACCGCTTACCCCTTCACAGCTCCCATCTTCCTTCACAACTCATGTCATCGTCGCTGCTTATCCCGTTACCGTCGTTGTTGAGCCCGTCGCCACCTTTCTCCTGTCGAGTCCCTTTTCTCTAGGTAAATTCCCCTCTCTCTGACTCATCACTTAGTCATTGTTGCTATGAGCCCGAGCGTTGCCGTTGTGAGTTTGTCACCGAATAAAATAGAATTTTTATTCAAGTTAGACCAGTTAAAAATAGGCATGCATGAGATCATTTTTGCATGTAATTTATGAATTTTTCTCATCCAAATTTGATCTATGTGGTTGAATATTTTAGTATGGCGATCATCGTGGTTTCATTACGACACTAATGTGATAAAAGTTGCGGTAATTTCATAACTAATATATGAGACAGACCAGATCATTAAAGTAATCAGAGAAACAACATTCAGATATGCACATAAAATCTTGAGGTTGAGAGAAATTCTAAAATTTTTAGATAAAATAGAATTTTTATTCAATCAAATGATGATAAATAATTTTATTGAATTAAATTATATTAATGTGATCATTGGATGATAAAAAATGCTAGAAAAATAAATAAATAATATTTTAAGGGTACAAAAATATTAAATTGTCATTTTAATTTATTTTTTTAATCAACGACAATAAATATTTTGAATTAATTAAATTTTAAAAAAATTATATACCTAAAATGATTTCATTTATTAAAAAATCTTTTGAACATACAATGGTTCAATTAGAGGTTGACTATTGAGAATTGAATATAATATTTTTAAATTTGTATTTTCAATAAAAAGATGTACTTAGTTCTATCCATCCTAAATAATTCTATATTCACTATTACTTATCCATCTAAATAATTCTAATAGTGAGCTAGGTACATCTTTTTATGGCAAAAAATATTACATTTTTTAGTTAAATAAATATCTATAAATATATTTTTGTACTTTGGCTTTAGATTTTTCAAAAAAAAATTGGCAAGTTAATGAAATCAAATCATATTTTTATAACATATATAAGAATGTTTATATATATATAGAAGACTATAAAATAATGAACTTCTAACTAAATTAATTTATATTTATTATATTCAATTAATTGATATACATAATATTAAATTGTATGATACTAAAATATCTAATCAAATCAATTAGTTGATATAATTAATTTATTGTAATGAATTTTATTTAATGAGTAGTTAAAAGAAATAAATTAGGAAACACTCTAAAAAAATGCCACGTTAACTTTATCATTAAATGCAAAAACACGATTTTTATATAATAGAATAGATGTATTTAGTATTACATTATAAAATATAAAAATTGAAGTGATTATTATATAGTTTAGATGGATCGAACTAAATATAAAAATATAAAATAGAATTATATTATTAAATTTTAGTAATTTTAATTAGTTAATAATATAAAATAAGATAGAAGTGACTATTCATAATTGAATAGTTTTGATAGATTAGAGAGAAATAGTGCAATCATTTTGGAGGAAAAATGGATTCATGAAAAAATGACACCTCACCATCATAAGTTGGGAGAAAACCCAATTTTAGTATACTAAGGAGATTGGTATAAATTATAATAAATTATATAACATTTAAAAAGAAAATAAAATGACTAAGAAGAAAATAGAAGACTACAATAAAATAAATTGAAGGTGAGAGTTTTTTTTTGGTACATTTCATATCACATCCGTTTCAATAATAATAAATAAAAATACATCAACTTAATATTTAAGAAAAAATGATGAGATAAAATCATAATACAGTTCTAAAGTAAAAGCTTAAATTAGACCATAATATTATTGTACAACACAAATTGAAAATAATTTTATACTACAATATACCACACAAATAGATAAATGACTTGAGTAAGTTCAAATACGAAACTTTTTTTATTTATGCATACATGATGATAACACTATGGTCTATGAATGCTTCATGACTAACTGTTAGTCAAAAAATATTTTCGACTAGGATGAGCTAATTCGAGATATTGAGGAGATGTTAGGGTGAGAACAAAGGTCGAAAAGGGCGCACGTGCAAGCATTAATCGAAAGTTACTCGACACGGACTCGATTCGAATACCTTACTGAATCGAACTAGCATAGTCGAACAGGTACTTAGGTAAGAAATCGAATAGGTGCTAGAGTAGAGGATCGAACGGTTACATAGATGGAGAAGTTGAAGGCTTTCACCACGTGAGGAATTGATGGGTAACGTTTTATTAGCAAAAAAGTGGGAACGGTTACTAGGGAGTGCGCATACAAGACAACACCATGTAATTAATAATCAGTTACAAATGTAGACTATAAATATTAGAAAGTTTAAGGGAATAAGTGTTGGAACTTTGCTTCAGAAATTACTCACACATACTCACATCCTCAGAGACTTTCTGAGTCTACTTCGAGTCAATTATCTGTAGGGTTCCTTCCTTATGTCTTTATCTTTTCAATTTATCTTTCTGTAAACTTTACTTTTTAAGCAAATTTATGTTTCAAGCAATGATTTAACTTTCGAATGCAATTTAAATTCCAGCATCTTTAATTTCCTTGCTAAAATCCCTTTGACCCTGTCCAAGGCACCTTTATTGCTTTCTTTAAATTTCAATACAAACCATTTCCGATTTCAGTTAATTTACTTTTCGAATTTATTGTCTTTAACTTCTTTTATCCTTTTACAAATTTTTATTAACTTGTTATTTCAATACCTGTCTAATCGAAGACACTTTGATGCACTTATAGAAAACTGGTACCTGCAAAAGAGGAGTTGGTTTCGCTCCCAAACCATTAGAATCGAACCACCATCGATTTGCTAAATATCGATAAAACAAATTGGCACGCCCAGTGGAGCAGTTTTAAATTGAAGTGTGTCAAATAGTTTTTGGTGTCATTTGGTGTATGCGATTGAGAAGTGGGAAGATCATTCACATGGTTGATGAATTATCGAATGTGAATGGTGGTTCTTCCACCAATGATAACATACCAGTAATTGTGCAATCTGCGGACGTGACTTCACGTTCAGAAGGTGTAATTGGAAGTGAAAGCATAGTGGTTACTACTGTGCAGACTAGAAATGTTGGACGTAATATTCGTCCACGTGGTAATTTGTCACCACCTCCAATAACTACCGGTTGGCCCCCTTATGGCCTTCCTCCCGGTTATACTCCACTGGTGGGTAGTTTTGTTCCTCCCGTTCGATGGTGGAGTGTAAATAGAGGGAATAATTCTCAAAACCCACAACAACATTCCGAGTATTCTCGTGATTATAATGTGGGCTCTACATCGAATGCTGCTAATTCGATGGCAGTATATTGATAGCATGTAGAGGAAAGTCATCATGACTTAGTCAACTTGTTGATCAACAAATGACCACAATTCTAAATCCTATGATGGCTGATCATGAATCGAAATTCGAACACCTTGCTAGACAAGTCGAAAGAATTGCTCGAATCGTAGATTATGAGGAAGGTGAGAGGCATGATGCCAGGGGAAATAATGAAAGATTCGAAAATATTTTTCAAAATGGGAACAATGTTTTGAATAGAGAAAATCCTCATATAGTTTTCCGTTGTCAAGATGCTGATGAGGTTCTAGCCAGATTACGTGCTAATCATGGTGGTGAACGTTATCAAGTTACAAGAATTGTGGAAGAAGTACTTAATTGGGTTAGTCTAAATGTTGGTTTTTTGAATCAACCTCATTTTGTGTCTGCTTTCCTTAAAATTGTTCAAATGGCTGAAGTGCCAAGGGGGGGTGAAAAACCCGAAGATAATCACAAAATTTGCAGGAAAAGTTGGAGAGTCAACCACTGAACATGTCACTCGATATTTGGTTGAGATTGGAAATTTAGCCAATGATGAGAATTTGAAAATGAATTTTTTTCCTTCTTTATTAACGAAGAATGCGTTTACTTGGTTTTCAAATCTCAGACCAAATTCGATAACGACATGGCATCAGTTGGAAACTACTTTTCATGCCCAATTTTATCGGGGAGAAATGAATGTGGCAGTTACTGATCTAGTTGCTTTGAAACGTTACGATGGTGAAATCATTGATGATTATATGATACGTTTAAAAAATGCTAGAAGCAGATGTTATGTGTCATTACCCGAGAGTGAAGTGGTGAAAACAGCAATTGTGGGGCTAGGATTTTATATGCGTCGAAAGTTACTTAATGTGCATATCCCTGATTTAGCCCATCTAGCTGAAAAGATCTATCAGACTGAACTCATGAAAAAAGAAAAGGAGAAATATATGAATGAGCAAAAATCAAAGAGTAAACCGTTTACTCGAAAAGAGAAAGTTGCTTATGTAACTATGGAGTCCTCAGAGGAGGAACTCGATTTCAAAACAGAGATTGATTTGGCCGAACTTAAAAAGGGCTCTCCGTATGTTTGTTCGTTACTTAAAAAGCTTCCTAATAATGAAAAGTCGAATGATTTAAAACAGAAAAGTGGAAAGAAATATAGTTTTGATATTTTGAAATCTGATCAGATTTTCGATGTGTTGCTTAAAGATAAAAAATTAATTCTACCTGAGGGTAGAACTTTACTTTTGGTTAAAGATTTGAAAGGGAAACCTTATTGTAAATTTCACCAAGCAAACAGTCATTCGACTAACAGCTGCGTTCGTTTCAGGGACTTAATTCAAGAAGCTATAATGGAAGGACGTTTGAAGTTTGATGATGGAAAGAAGGAAATGAAAGTGGATGTTGATCCTTTTGATGCGGATGCTAGTTTCGTTGAACCATATTTCAGAGTGAATATGGTTGGTACGTCTTATGACTTTGATGTGGCTTTGGATGATTTTGAGTCACAAGTCCGATCTGTGTATCCTCGAGCAGGAGATGGCCTGCTAGATTTCTTGGTACATCCAAAGATTAAAGATAGGGATGTGTCGTTATGTCCATGATGTAATGCTGTATTCGATGTTGAAGCTGCAACAATTTTCGAGAAGGAGAGGATGAAGAAGGAGTTAGCTCATAGAGAAGAGCAAGCTCGTCTGAGGCAGCCGATTCGACGTATAGAGGGTCAAAGCTCTAAGAACCCTCAACAAAATGTGGTTGTACCTTTAAGCCGGTCTCAGGCTATAAGTGTACAATGGATTCAGAATTGTCAGGAATTCCATAATCGAGATACTCTGTATCGATGAAACCCTTAGTGGGGACATCGAGGACCTCCTCGAAATCAGTATCTTTATTTCTGTGGTAGAGCCAGGGGATACCCCAGGGGTAGGGGTAGAAAAATCTCAATCAAAATAAAAAGCCTCAGGCAGACGTAAACAAGGGGGCAACGCCTTCCGTTCATTCCCGAATTGTCTTTTCTTCTGATGGAGAGACGTGCCCGAAGGGGATTCCATCTCCTGCAAAGATGGAGAAAGGCAAGGCAATAGCTCATTCCTCGGGGGTCGACAAAGGCAAGGAAGTTGATTTGGATGAAGAATACTTTGAGGAAGGGGATGACGAAATGGTTGGAATAATTTCAATTATTCCAACTGAATATCTGGGGAAATATGAAGGTAACCCAGAGGAAGATTATGACATGAAAGCCGAAGAAGCTTTCTCCTTCATCCGATATGAGGATGAACCGAGTTTCTAAGGCCTAATGAAAAGCAGAAATTCCATCTCCGCCCACTCCATATCACTGCTATTTTAAGTGGAATTAAAGTAAATAAGGTTCTGATCGATGGAGGAGCAGCAATAAGTCTCTTGCCAGAAAGAATGCTAATGAAGGTGGAAAAGCATCCTGATGATCTGGTCCCTACTAACATTGCGGTGACAGACTTTAGTGGTACTTCGATGCCAGCAAAATGACTTGTTACTTTGGGAGTAAAGGTTGGATCATCCGAACGAAATACTGTGTTCGTGGTGGTACCGTCAAAAGCAAGTTATAATGCTTTGTTGGGGTGAGATTGGATCCATGGTATTGGAGCGGTACCTTCGACTGTGCATCAAAGCATCCTTCTTTGGACAGAAGATGGCAAACCTGAGATTGTTAAGGCAGATTTAAATCTTAATGTCGAGCAACTGCATGTCGATTTCAGGATGTATAATCTAAAATTAAAGCCTTTGACTGTTGACAGGACGCTGAACTCTTACAATTGCGAAGGTTATTACTTGTCCTCGGAAGGTCTGACGGTGAAGTTACGTTACCCACAATTGAATGTGAGTCCGACTGGCTGGGATTGTCTCTCTTAAGGGTTACTGGAGGCTTGCTCGATGGACCAGGGTCAGGATGTTTCAGACTACCTGGTAACTTTATATAATTATTTAAGTAATTCTCTTTCTGTAGAAAATAAAAGTGGTTCCTCTGATGAAGTGAAATCATTTAGGAATGCAAGTCTTTTAAGTAGTGGTAGTAACTCGATGCCTTCTATCGAGTTTTGTCATGGTTTTAGTTTTCTTCTTCATGTAATGCAAGTGATGTTTTAAGACAAACTGCTAATTTAATAGCAGAGGCAAATTGTGTTGAAAATCAAGTTGATATTAATCTAGTAAATAATCCAGTATATTCTATTTTCTGAGGAATCTGTTGATTTCTCTTTCAATTGCATCTATGATTTAGAATTGTTGGGTTTCGAAAAATATTCAGTGAAAAATGATAATTATTTCCAAGGATTTGAATCTCAAGATCCCTTAGAAGAAATTAATTTAGGGACTCCTGATGATGTTCGAATTACATATATTTGTAAAGATCATGTTGATCCATTTCGAACTGAACTTTTTCATCTTTTACATGAATTTAAAGATTGTTTTGCTTGGGATTATCATGAGATGCCTGGTCTCGATCGTTCTCTTGTAGAACATCGATTAGCATTGAAACTAAATGCTCGACTTGTGAAGCAAACCCCTCGTCGTTTTGCTCCAGAAATTAATCAAAAGATTAAGAAAGAAATAGAGCGGTTAATTAAAGTGAGGTTCATTTGAACTGCATGCTATGTCGAATGGGTTTCGAATGTTGTGCCTGTAATGAAGAAAAATGGAAAGCTAAGAGTATGCCTTGATTTTTGATATTTGAACAATGCAACCCCAAAGGATGAGTATTTTATGCCAATTGCAGATATGATGATTGATTTTGTAGCAGGAAATAAAATTTTAAGTTTTATGGACGATTATTCAGGATATAGCCAAATCTTTATTGCAGAAGATGACATGTCTAAAATTGCTTTTCATTGCCCAGGGGCATTAGGCACTTATGAATGGGTGGTCATGCCTTTTGGTTTGAAAAATGCTGGTGCAACTTATCAGCGAGCAATGAATGCTATATTCCATGAGTTTATTGGGAAATTTATGGAGGTATATATCGATGACGTGATGGTCAAATCAATTTCGATGAATCAACATATTGATCACTTAAGAAAAGCCTTTGTCACCATGAGGAAAAAGGTATTAAAGATGAATCCTTTAAAATGTGCTTTTGGTGTGTCGGCTGGAAACTTCCTAGGTTTTGTTGTTCATAAAAAAGGAATTTCAATCGATAAAAATAAGGTCGATGCAATATTAGCGTTGTCTGCGCCTAAATCGAAAAAAGAAGTACAGTCCTTCCTAGGAAAGGTGAATTACCTTAGAAGGTTCATTTCGAATCTTTCTGACAAACTCGAGTGTTTGCACCTTTAGTGAAACTAAAGAATGACTCACAGTTCGAATGGACAAATGAACACCAATTAGCATTCGATTCAATTAAGGCTTATTTATCTAAGGCTCCGATTATGGTGAACATTCATCCACATGAGCCCTTAAAATTATACATTGCAGCATCTATGAACACTATTGGGTGTATGTTAGCCCAAGATGATGAGAATGGGAATGAGCGGGCAGTTTATTACCTTAGTCGAGTGCTAACTGATATCGAGACAAGGTATTTCCCGATAGAAAAATTGTGTTTATCTTTGTACTATGCTTGTATGAAGTTAAAGTGTTATGTGGTTGCCAAATCGGTAAAAGTTGTAGCACAAACTGATCTCATCAAATATATGTTAAGTTTCCCGATGTTACGAGGTCGTTTAGGAAAATGGATGCTCGCATTGACGGAGTTTGATTTACAATATGTCCCTGCTAGGGCTGTAAAAGGCCAGGTCATTGCAGATTTTCTTGTTGATAATTCGAACAATCTGAATGACCAGGGGGCACACGTAATCGACATAGAAGTCGATTATTGGAAGTTGTATTTTGATGGATCGAAGCATAAAGATGGTGCAGGGGTTGGAATTTTTATTATCTCACCAGAAGGGATTCCATCAGAATTTTTGTTTGAGTTAAAATATCCCTGCTCGAATAATGTGGCAGAGTATGAAGCTTTAATTCCGTGTCTCGAAATATTAATCAGTAAAAGGGCTTTGGAAGTCCAAATACTTGGGGATTCTCAGTTAATTTTAAAGCAGTTATCGAAGAAATTTAAATGCAATAATGAAAAGTTGCAGAAATATTTAGCAACAGCTTGGGAGTTGTTAAATTCTTTTCGAAAAGTTTCTTTGGTTCACATCCCAAGGGTTCATAATGAAATTGCTAATGAGTTAGCCTAAATTGCTCTGAGATATAGAATCGGTCCAGAAACTTTAAGAAAGTTAGCTAGTATCCATCAAATTTTAGTCCCTGCGAATGAAAGGGAAGTTTTGTGTATAGATGAATGGGAAGATAATGATTGGAGAAAGCCTGTTGCTGAGTATTTAAAGAATCCTAGCATTCCAGCAGATAGAAAGATAAAATTACAAGCAATAAATTTTGTCTTAATGGCTGATGAGTTGTATAAGAAAGGAATCGATGGAAGTTTGTCAAGATGTTTAGGCCAAGATTATCAAAATATTGCTTTGGGTGAAGTCCATAAAGGGATATGTGGTGCCCATCAGGCTGGGAAGAAGATGAAATGGGTGTTATATCGCACTCATGTGTATTGGCCAACTATGATCAAAGATTGTATTGAATATGCAAAGGCATGTCAGGAGTGTCAAAAGCATGGTTCGATACAACAGATCCCAGCATCTGAGTTGCCATTCGATTATAAAACCATGGCTATTTAGAGGTTGGGCTTTGGATCTAATTGGTTTGATTCACCCTCCTTCATCGAAACATCATAAATTTATTTTGGTTGCAATTGATTATTTCACAAAGTGGGTTGAAGCAGTTCCTCTAATAGAAGTTGGTCAAAATGAAATAATTGACTTTATTGAGGAACATATAATCCATAGATTTGGGATTCCTCAAACATTAAGTACTGATCAAGGGACTATGTTTACTGGTCAGCGAATTAAAAATTTCGCAGCTTCGAGAAGTATCAATATGGTTACCTCAACCCCTTACTATGCATAGGCTAATGGGCAAGTTGAAGCAGCGAATAAAATTTTGATAAGTTTGATTAAGAAACAAATCGGAAATAGACCTTGAACTTGGCATGAAACGTTGAGTCAGGTACTATGAGCTTATCGAAATTCACCAAGAGGATCGACAGGTACATCGCCTTATAAATTGGTGTATGGTAGGGCTGGAAGTGAGTCAAGCCAGCTCATGAGCCAGCTCGAGCTCGACTCGTTAACAGCTCGATAAGCTAAGCTCGTGAGCTGGTGAGCCAAGCTTGAGCCTGAAATTGAGCTCATAAATTAAATGAGCCGAGCTTGAGCTTGGATAAGCTCAGCTCATTAGCTCGTGAGCTGGCTCGATTATATATATATATATATATAT
>NC_029789.2:19070840-19079318 GCF_000816755.2 Arachis ipaensis
CGTGAGCTGGCTCGATTATATATATATATATATATATATATATATATATATAACAATCTTAATTATTTAATATTTATATTTATTTTTTACATATAATTTTAATATAGGACATAAATAAAAAAATTATAATTTATTGATAGATAAACAATATATAAAATTGATCTTTTCAAATATTTTTAAAAATATGAGTTATTATTTATTGATATAAAATTATAAATTATATATTTATGTTTCTCTTATTTGAGCCGGCTCATGAGCTCAAGCCAGCTCGTGAGCTTTTGGTGAGCTGAGCTTGAGCTTAAGAAATAAGCTCGATAGTTAATGAGTCGAGCCGTGAGCCAAGCTCAATTTTCATGAGCCGAGCTTGAGCTTGGTCTAGCTCGGCTCAGCTCGGCTCACTTCCAGCCCTAGTGTATGGTCATGATGCTATGCTTCCATTGGAAATTAATCTGAATACTTTGAGAGTGTCAAAGCAGAACGATTTGCCAGTTGATGATTACTGGAATGCAATGTTTGATGAGTTGAATGAATTGGATTCAGAACGAATATTGGCGCTTGAGAATATGATTCGACAAAAAGAGAGTGTTGCTCGAAATTATAATCGTCGAATAAGAGAAAAGTGCTTCAGTATAGACGAGTTGGTTTTGAAAGTTATTTTACCAATGGAAAAGAAACCGAGATTTCTTAGCGAATGATCCCACAATTGGGAAGGTCTCTTCCAAGTGATAGGATTATATTCAGGAAATACATACCAAATCAAAGATATTGAATCGGAAAATGTAATCAACTCGATTAATGGTAAGTATTTAAAGCAATATCATTGTTTGGTGAATCAAAATTAAAATGCATAAGCCAGAGAGGGCCAACTATACTGATCAAATAATTATTTCGAAGACAATTTACAAATTGACCAAGCTCTTTGAAGATATGTCCTAGAAGAAGCTTGGCCAAATTAAGATTATTTACTTCATGAAGTAGAGCAGCCAGAGGAAGAAAAATCTGACATCTGGACACTTCGGGAGTAGAAAATGATTGCATTTAGCCAATAAAATAGAAAGGCTACATGCTCATCGTCTGTAACAGCAGTGCCCTCCTTACCCATATGATGAGCAACAAAGTTACTATAAGAGCTGGTGGAGCTGGTGGTGCCACCACGGGGCCTTTGTCTTTGTCTAAGGCAGCAGCTTGAGATGAAGAAGCAGCCATTGTAGAGCAAAAAGAAGTCAAGATTGGAGAATAAAGGTTGTGTAAGAAAAATAGATGCAAGAGAAGTCGAGAGATTAAAGGTTCGAGAAAGTCTAACAAAGACGGAAGTGTCGAATTTAAAGGAAGTTTTACTGTAGCCGTTATCGTAGAAGGAGTTTAAAGAGAAAAGAGGTAACTTTGCGAAGAAGGCGAAGTGGTGGAGATAGAAAGCGCAAGTCACGAGAAACGTGTCGAACGGGTCAGTATTAATGAAAGTTAAATGGTAATTATTACTGATTCAAGAGATTATTTGAATTAGGATTAAGTGTTTTACTTTCCAAGAAGTGGTTTCGAAAGAAAACACATTAATCTTAGGGGCAATTTGTTAGTCGAAAAATATTTTCGACTAGGATGAGCTAATTCGAGATATTGAGGAGATGTTAGGGTGAGAACAAAGGTCGAAAAGGGCGCACGTGCAAGCATTAATCGAAAGTTACTTAACACGGACTCGATTCGAATACCTTACTGAATCGAACTAGCATAGTCGAACATGTGCTTGGGTAAGAAATCGAATAGGTGCTAGAGTAGAGGATCGAACAGTTACATAGATAAAGAAGTTGAAGGCTTTCACCACGTGAGGAATTGATGGGTAACGTTTTATTAGTAAAAAAGCAGGAACGGTTACTAGGGAGTGCGCATACAAGACAGCACCATGTAATTAATAATTAGTTACAGATGTAGACTATAAATATTAGAAAGTTTTAAGAAATAATGGTTGGAACTTTGCTTCAGAAATTACTCACGCACACTCACATCCCCAAAGACTTTCTGAGTCTGCTTCGAGTCAATTATCTGTAGGGTTCCTTCCACATGTCTTTATCTTTTCAATTTATCTTTCTGTAAACTTTACTTTTTAAGCAAATTTATGTTTCAAATAATGATTTAACTTTCGAATGCAATTTAAATTCTAGCATCTTTAATTTTCTTGCTAAAAGTCCTTTGACCCAATCTAAGACACCTTTATTGCTTTCTTTAAATTTCAATGCAAACCTTTTCCGATTTCAGTTAATTTACTTTTTGAATTTATTGTCTTTAACTTCTTTTATCCTTTTACAAATTTTTATTAACTTGTTATTTCAATACCTGTCTAATCGAAGACACTTTGATGCACTTATAGAAAATTGGTACCTGGAAAAGAGGAGTTGGTTTCGCTCCCAGACCATTAGAATCGAACCACCATCGATTTGCTAAAAATCGACAAAACACTAACATATCATATATAGTTTCGAATGATGAGCACTCAGTTAACGGGAGTTGGAGGGTGTGGTGGTTTGTGTCCACGATGGTTGCCTTCTTACGACGACGCCTCGTAAGAAGAAAAAATTGTCATAAAAACTACTCAACGAAAGAGTAATTGATAAACAAATGATATTTTCTTCAAGTATATATGGTCTTTTATAATGGTAAAATAAAAATAGAAGGAATAAAAGTTTGTATTTTTATATTTAGAATAGAATTTGATATATTTATCCTAATAAAATTAAATAATTAATTAATTATAATTCATGTATTTAAATAAATAAAATAAATTGAATAAAAGTATTTTTAAAAATTAACCAAATCAATTAGTCGATACAAATAACTAGTATAATTGATTTTATTTGATTTATTAAATTTAAAAAAATAAATTAAGAAATAGTTGATTGAATTAATTAATTGATATAATTAATTTATTATAATGAATTATATTTAAAGAATTAAAAAAATAAATTAAAAAATATAAATATGTCACGTTATCTTTATCATTAGGTCTAGAAATTCAATTGTTATATAATAGAACAGATAGAATAGATAAATACAAAAAAAAAACACTCGATACGAGAGTGTCATCCTACTTCGCAATCAAATCTTATTCTCAAATCAAATTATCTTTGTAATCTGTTCATTTTTTCTGAATTCCGCCAACCCACACTATCGACTGTGTCGAGCTTCAGCGGCAGAAATCCATCAACCAGCAAAACCCTAATCTGCCCCCGATTTCTCAGGTTTGTGTATCCTTTCACTTTTAATTTTTCAATTTCTCTTCTTTTTTTTCCCGCCAATCTATTTTCGCAGTTATAAATATCCGAGTATTGTATAAATTCCGTAAACACTTCTTTCTTTTCCTCTGAGTGTGCGGACACATACAGAAGCCTGCATGCATATATCGATTTTCTTCATTGTTTTCTAATAGATTCGTTTTTCTAGAGCTTTTGACAAACGATGGCGTCAAGATTTTGGACCCAGGTTTGTTTCGAATTTCAGTGCCTCGTTGGTTTAATTTGTAATTTCATGGGATTGAAGAACACTCCGTTTCTTATGTTATTTTTTTTTATAATACTAGGGTGCGAGCGATTCTGAGGAAGAAAGCAGTGACTTTGATGAGGTTGAAGAGACGACGGCTGGTGAAGTCGGTCCCGCTGCCAATACGAGGTATTTGACAACTGAGGTGAGTGACAGTGATGACTCGGATAGCCAGAGGCGGGTTGTCCGGTCGGCAAAGGATAAGCGATTCGAGGAGATGGCTTCTACCGTTGATCAGATGAAGAATGCCATGAAGATCAATGATTGGGTGAGCTTGCAGGAGAGCTTTGATAAGATCAACAAGCAGCTTGAGAAGGTCATGCGTGTTACCGAGTCTGAGAAGGTCCCCAGTCTCTACATCAAGGCCCTGGTGATGTTGGAAGACTTTTTGGCTCAGGCTTTAGCCAATAAGGATGCCAAAAAGAAGATGAGTAGTAGCAATGCTAAGGCTTTGAACTCGATGAAGCAGAAGTTGAAGAAGAACAATAAGCAATATGAGGAACTGATTAACAAATGCAGGGAGAGCCCTGAGAGTGAGGAGGAGAAAGAAGAGGAGGAATCTGAGGAAGAGTATGAGAGTGATGGTGAGATTATCGAGCCGGATCAGCTTAAGGGAAGAGATGACCTGAAATCAGATTCTGAAGTCTCTCACTATGAAGATGAAAAGGTCGATGCTGGTGAGGGACCCTGGGACCAAAAACTTAGCAAGAGAGACAGACTTATGGATAGGCAATTCATGAAAGACCCTAGTGAGATCACTTGGGACACCGTCAACAAGAAATTCAAGGAGGTTGTGGCAGCAAGGGGCAGGAAGGGAACTGGAAGGTTTGAGCAGGTTGAGCAGCTTACTTTCCTTACAAAAGTTGCTAAAACACCTGCACAGAAGTTGGAGATCCTTTTTAGTGTGGTATCTGCCCAGTTTGATGTTAACCCTGGCCTAAGTGGGCACATGCCCATTAATGTTTGGAAAAAATGTGTGCATAACTTGCTGGTCATTCTTGACATTTTAGTGCAATACCCTAACATAGTTGTTGATGATGCCGTGGAGCCAGATGAGAATGAAACACAGAAGGGCCCTGACCATAATGGACCAATTCGCATTTGGGGAAACTTGGTCGCTTTCTTGGAAAGAATAGATGCCGAGTTTTTCAAGAGTTTGCAGTGCATAGATCCACATACTCGTGAGTATGTTGAGAGACTCAGGGATGAGCCAATATTTCTTGTTCTTGCTCAGAATGTCCAGGAATACCTTGAAAGGGTTGGAGATTTCAAAGCTGCTTCTAAGGTGGCCTTGAGGAGGGTTGAACTCGTTTACTACAAACCACAGGAGGTTTATGTTGCAATGAAAAAATTGGCCGAGCTGGCTGAAGATGGGGATAATGAAGGGGCTGGTGAGGAGAAAGGGTTTGAGGATACAAGAATTCCCACCCCATTTATTGCTACTCCTGAGCTTGTGCCCCGCAAACCTACCTTCCCTGAGAACAGCAGGACTCTAATGGACATATTGGTTACCCTGATATACAAGTATGGTGATGAGCGCACTAAAGCACGGGCAATGCTTTGTGACATATACCACCATGCTCTTCTTGACGAGTTCTCAATATCCCGTGATCTGCTGCTCATGAGCCACTTGCAAGACAGCGTTCAGCATATGGACATATCAACACAGATACTGTTTAACAGGGCTATGGCACAGTTGGGTCTATGTGCTTTTCGGCTTGGGTTGATTTCCGAAGCACATGGCTGTTTATCTGAACTTTATTCTGGTGGAAGGGTGAAGGAGTTGCTTGCACAAGGTGTTTATTGAACTATTATTTTGCACTGCATAATGTGTTTGCATAAGTCTGCCAAAACTTCACATGGGAAACAAATATTTGTTCAAGCCCACTCCCCAAAATAAATGTGCAAGTTGTTTTGTGAGGAATAATTCTTAGTTATTTATTTAAAAGTAGAACTGCTTAATTTTTAAACTACTTCAATGAGTGCTTTTCATTTTTGCTTGACACTTCGACATTGTTGTCTATGCATGATTTGCTTGCGTTATATCTTTCAAAAACTCATATTTGCAAATTGTTGTAGGTTTTTTTCCTAATTTCCCGAGGCATCATTTATTTATTTATTTGTAGAACTTCGATAGTTATACTTGACATCATACCCTATTTCCCCCTTTTCCAGGAAAGGTTGGAAAGAAGGCGTCAGATGCCATATCATATGCACATAAATCTTGAGCTCCTGGAGGCAGTGCATCTTACAACCGCTATGCTTCTTGAAGTTCCCAATATGGCAGCCAATGTTCATGATGCAAAGCGCAAAGTCATTAGTAAGAACTTCCGCCGCTTACTTGAGGTGAGTGACAAGCAAACGTTTACTGGTCCACCTGAAAATGTCAGAGACCATGTTATGGCTGCCACAAGGGCTCTTACCAAAGGAGACTTCAACAAGGCTTATGACATCATTGTGTCTCTTGACGTTTGGAAGTTTGTTAGAAACAGAGATACTGTACTTGCAATGCTGAAAGATAAGATCAAGGAGGAGGCATTGAGGACATATCTCTTTACGTTCTCATCATCTTATGATTCTTTGAGCCTTGATCAACTCACAAAAATTTTTGATCTCTCTGTTGCTCATACTCATAGCATTGTTAGTAGGATGATGATCAATGAAGAGCTTCATGCAAGCTGGGACCAGCCAACTGGCTGCATTATTTTCCAGGATGTGGAGCACTCTAGGTTGCAGGCATTGGCATTCCAGTTAACAGAGAAGTTATCCATCCTTGCCGAGAGTAATGAAAGAGCAATGGAGGCAACGATAGGTGGTGGTGGATTGGATCTTCCTATGAGGCGTAGGGATGGCCAGGATTATGCTGCTGCTGCTGCTGGTGGAAACAACACTGGGAGTGGCAGGTGGCAGGACTTGGGTTCTCAGACAAGACAAGGTGGTGGGCGATATGGTAGTGGAGGTGGAAGGCCATTGGCTTTAGGCCAAGCAGGTGGGGTTGGATATTCAAGGGACCGAGCAGGACGTGGATCTGGTCGGTATCAAGATTCTGCATATGGAGGTTCAGGCAGGACTCAAGGTGGTTCCTCATTGAGGGGACCGCATGGTGATGTATCATCGCGCATGGTTAGCCTCAAGGGTGTGCGTGCTTAAATCTATAATCTGTTATTACCAAGGTTCTGAGAATCGGATGGATCATCAAACCATTCTAATTATTGGTTTATTAGTCCAATTGGTGGTTCAACCAAAAAATTGTTTTAGAATAAAATAATAAATAAATTATAAATAAACACTTAATAAAACGTATCTTTCAAAATTTAAAACACTACATAAGATATCATCAACTAAATCTATATATGATCTTATCAAAAATACAAACTCAAAACTTTGAATGGTTTTGAATAATTATTATTCCTACTACGGTCAAACACAATATTCTCATAAAATCCTTAAGATCGAAAAACTATAACACTACTACTCTTTTGGTTGGTTTTAGAAAACAAAACTTTAATCCTCTCAATACAGTAATTCCACATCAGATTCAAAGCAAGTAAAACCAAAAAATTCTAAACGTATATTCTAAGAAACGATGAATAAACCAAACGTGAGAGCGGTTTTCACATAAACTAAAAGAAAGTTGCAGAGTTACATAACATAAAGCTGTCAAAATTATTATAACTAACTACATACATCAACTAAGCTAAGAAGTAAGAAGTTTAACCCTTTAGTCTCCCAAAACAATCAATTAAATATAATTTACAGTTCAATAAAATCCTGTTTAAATTACAATTATTTACAAATGTTGAGTAATAATAACATGAAAAGGTATCTACTAACTAGTGAAGTTGAACAGAGAAGGCATGGTAGTAGTATCACTGTAAATGTTTTAGCACATCCAGTGGCCACAAAATCTAACTGGAATATGATGAGTAATTATATAATTTAATAGCATGAGAAGAAGATGGCCACAAAAAACATAATTTCAACTTCAAATAGTAGAACTCCCCAAAAGAGTTGTTACTAACAAATTTGGTACCAATTTTATGTACCGATTCATCGCCAAATCCCAATTTTTCCTCAGTCCCAATTCAATCCCTTTCCAACTCACATACCCACAAACCAAAGGTTCCAAAAGTTTCATCTTTTTCATCCAATCCTTCAATGCCCTAAGCTCTAAGCGCTAACCTCATTTTTCCCTCTTCTTTTGTTGCAGAAATTCAGTGGTTTTCATCTGTTCCCTGCAACCAGCAACCAGCAACCAGCAATTACAAATTGCAAAACAACAACAAACATTAGTACATTATAAAACATTCCAAAACAGAGCCATCAGTAAATTTGAACAAAAATTTCAAAGTCATCAGCAACTAGCAATTACAAAACAGAGCCATCAGTAAATTTTTAAAAAAAAAATTCACAGCCATCAGCAATCAGCAATTACAACACACTAAAACAGAGCCATCAGTAAATTTGAACTAAAATTTCACAACAACCATCAATTACAACACACTAAAATAGAGCCATCAGTAAATTTGAACAAAAATTTCAGTCATCAGCAACCAGCAAACACAAACCATTACAAGAAAATTAGAACAAAAATTTCAGAACTTAAAATGAAGAAGGCCGAGCATTCAGAAATTAAAAGGAAGAAGCGGAGGCGAAGAAGTGAAAGCAGGGCCACTAACCTTCAACGGAGACACGGACGGTAACCGGCGAGACGATGGCAAGTGGCGACCCGACGGCGAGCTGCTCCAAGCCACGAACAGAGAAGCCAGGGAAGATGGGGACGACGTGCCGAGTTACCTGGGTTCCGGACAGGGGGAAGAGGAAGAAGCGGCGGCACTAAGAACCTGGGAACGGCGGCGGCAAGGAAGAAGCTAGGATTTTGCTTTGCTTCAGAGAGGGCCAGGGGGTGCACCAATGATTGGGGGAAGACGGGGGAGAGGTCACGAATCT
>NC_029789.2:19079400-19082214 GCF_000816755.2 Arachis ipaensis
TACAGATAGTATTTATTTTGAAGTATTGTTGGGGACGACATTGTTTATCTTTGAAGATTTTGACATTTGTGCTCAGTTTTGATAATTCTACTAATGCGGTATTATATTCAAGATTCTGAAAATCGGATCGATTATCGAACTATTCTAGTGACTGGTTTATTGGTTTATTGGTCCAACTAGTTTAACTGTGGTTCAACTAGAATAACCGTTTTATAATAAAATAATAAATAAAATATAAATAAACACACTAAGATTAACAAAAATGAACTATATTTAACTAAGATTAACAAAATCAGCACAATAATTAACATGCTTTAACAAAAATTAACAGTTTTCAAATCAATTTTAACAAGTTCAGCACAATGATTAACAGGAAAAAAAAGGCACTATAAGCACTGCCATCTCTCCAATTGCTTAATAACCTCCTTTCCTTTCCAACAGCTTCAAAGTAATCTCTAGCTCATCCTACAATAAGTTATATCAATTAGAAATGATCAAATCACATTCATTTTGTATGCAAAAACAGTTTTAACATGGAAAGCTTCATTGCAAGAATTCAAGTCGGTGTGCAGGTCCTCGAACAGCAAATCAATACAAGCATTCAAGAAAAAGAAAGACAACACATCAACAACACAACAAAGAATCGAAGAAACATTTAAAACACAGTAACAACACAACACCTATAGAAACATTTAAAACAAAGCAACAAAGAAAGAAATATCTAAGAATTACCATTGCTGAGAACAGTAACTTGAACGTGTATGCTCAAAGAATCAAAGGCTAAGCTTCCCTGGGAAAGTGAAGAACACCCAAACGAAGGAAACTTCAATCACAGCTTAAACCAAAATTCACAATCCCTTTCAATTGAAGCCACAAGCAACTTGAGAACTAAAGCAAGGTTAACAAGGTTAAGCAGTGAACTAAATCGGCGTAATTTTACCAAAGATTAACTGAACTAAATCAATTAATTATTTAATGATTCAATCCAAAACAAGAAAACCGTATAATATAGCACAGGAGGAGCAGAGCTAATTAATGATTTAAATTTCAATCTGAGTAGCATTAATAGAATCCCAAAAAAATTAATATTCTAGCAGAATCTCAAAAAAAAATCATTGAATCAATGTTCTGAGCAAAGATAAAAAAACCGAGAACGAATTTTTTTAAAAAAAATGAAGCCATTGCCTTCGTGAGCTCGAGGAAGACGCACCAATTGTTGAATGAGGAAGAAGCGCGGAGCCACAGACGACCGGACGAAGACACGGTGGTGTTTGAGCGCAACGGACGGCGGCACTGAGTGAGTTCCTTGCGGCGGTGGGGGAGTAAACTTGGGTTTGTGTTTTGGGGGTGGGGGGCTGTATACCTGTATCTGACTGAGGAGGATGAGAAGTGGGGAACCTGCGGTGCGCTGCTCGAGGGGAAGGAGAACGGGTTTCTTTTTTCTTTAAAGAAAGCGCATAACGGCGAGCAGAGAGCATATGAAGACAACGGCTAGCACGACGGCAACATGACGGACGCTCGAGGAGTAAGCTACGTGCCTGCGATTGGTGAGTTTGAGAGCGAACAGGGGTTGGAGAGGGTTGCGGCGGAAGCTCGACGGACGGCGGCAATGGCTCACTCCTTGCGGCAGCAGTGGAACTTAGAACCCTAATTTTTGAACTTTGAAGCTTTGCTTTTCTGATTTTGAATGAGTCACGAAGGGGGGGTGTTGGGGGAAGGAGGTGGGTGACACGTTGCGCGTTGGATTGTTTTTTTTTATTTTTTCAAAAATCGAAACGACGTCATTTATAAGAACCGGTCGGTTCTTTGTCGATTCAACAGTTTTCAAGCAATTTTTGATTTAACGGTTTTAAGCACTGGCCGGACCGTTTTCATCACCAATTTTTGGTTCGACCGATTAGTCCAATCTAATATTTAGAACCAGGATTATAACATTCAGTCTGTGTCATTTTTTTTAGGGTAAAAAACAAAAATAAGCCAATGGAGAAAATAATTTACGTGAATAACCCAAAACGAAAATTGCTTCATGAATCCACCAATGCACGTTTATATGTAGTTCGAATCAGCTTGGTTCGAACTCCATTTCTACATAATTCGAATCAGCTTGGTTCGAATTACACACGCACACACATAATTCGAACCAGCTTGATTCGAATTACACACACAATAATTCATGGTATAATTCGAATTATGCTGTTAAAAAATTAATAATTTATTAAAAAAAATTATTAAAAAATTTAATAATTTAAAAATTAAAAAATATATATTTTATTTCATACGTTAAAAAAAAGCTAACAAAATATTTAATTATGAGACTTCTTTAAAATATTAATGAGCTATCAATTCGAATTCCATACAATACTTTTCTGTCCATTTTTAATAGTTCATGAATATTTTTTAATAAATTTTTTTAATAAATTTTTTTAAATTATACTACAAAAAATATTTTATCCTATGCAAAACAATTTAAAAAAAAATGGCTTAAAAAATGTTAGGAGTACTATAAAAATTTGTAATGTTATAATAACTTAGGTAAATACATGCATGTACTCAAATTTTAAATAAAATACTCTACATAGTCAATAATAATTTAGAAATTAAAAAAATATTTTATTCCATATAAAATAATTAAAAAATATATTTTATTCTATAAAAAATAATTTTAAAAAAATGGCTTAAATGATGTTATGAGTACTATAAAAGTTTGTAATATTCTAGTCATTTGGGTAAATACATGATAAAAATATTTTTTCTTTAATTTCTAAATTATTAGTGACTATGTGGAGTATTTCTTTAATGTCCTAAATCATTAAG
>NC_029789.2:19082776-19091744 GCF_000816755.2 Arachis ipaensis
TTCTAAATTATTATTGACTATGTAGAGTATTTTATTTAAAATTTGAGTACATGCATGTATTTACCTAAGTTATTATAACATTACAAATTTTTATAGTACTCCTAACATTTTTTAAGCCATTTTTTTAAATTGTTTTGCATATGATAAAATATTTTTTGTAGTATAATTTAAAAAAATTTATTAAAAAAATTTATTAAAAAATATTCATGAACTATTAAAAATGGACAGAAAAGTATTGTATGGAATTCGAATTGATAGCTCATTAATATTTTAAAGAAGTCTCGTAATTAAATATTTTGTTAGCTTTTTTTAACGTATGAAATAAAAATATATATTTTTTAATTTTTAAATTATTAATTTTTTAATAAATTTTTTTAATAAATTATTAATTTTTTAACAGCATAATTCGAATTATACCATGAATTACTGTGTGTAATTCGAACCAAGCTGGTTCGAATTAGTGTGTGCGTGTGTTTCTGTGTAATTCGAACCAAGCTGGTTCGAATTATGTAGAAATGGAGTTCGAACCAAACTGGTTCGAACTACATATAAACTGCGTTGGTAGATTCATAAAGCAGTTTTCGTTTTGGCTTATTCACGTAAATTATTTTCTCCCTTGGCTTATTTCTGTTTTTTGCCCTTTTTTTTTACCTCGTATTTTACATAAAGTTACAATCTGCAAAGGGGAATCCATTTCTTTATTTGATAGTTGTTCTTAACTTTTGGATTTGTATTGTGAGGTCGGTATTTTGGTAATTTGTTGTGTGTGATATTAATGAACTTAAGATCTTGCATGCTTTAACGAATGGTCAATTATCTCGGGTTGATTGACAAATCAACGTTTTTTTAAAATAATAATAAGGATAATGTTATAAGGGGAGTTAATTTTTATTTTGATTTCTTAGATTGATGAGTTGCACTAACTTAGTCTCTGACTTTTTAATTGTTACAACTTGACCTCATAGATTAAAAAAAGTGAACTAATGTAATCTCTTGTGTATTTTTTGTTAAGCCTTATCACGATGGACATATTAAAACGACGCCATACTCCTTTTAGCATTAAAGAAGACATTAAACAACGTCATTTGAGGGTTTGAACAATTAGTATTGTTCAAAAGGGAGAGTGTAATATTTTAGTATTGTTCAAATCCTTAAACGACTAAAATGTAGCAATTAAAAAGTCAGAAACTAAATCAGTGCAACCCCCAACCTCATGAATCAAAATAGAGCTTAACTCTTTATAGTGAAGATTTTCTTATTAATTTAGTAAAATATTTTTATTCTTTATTTAATTGTACTTTTCACTATATAAATTTTTAAATATAAACTCTATAAAATCAGTTATAGGAGATGCCGAGACGCGAGGTATACTTATTTCGATATACTTGCATTTTATTTAGTTTGATTCTATATTTTAGTACATTTGTCTCAGTCGTGCCCGTGTTATAACTTCTAAGATGACACGTAAAGGTTAATGTACGTACGTACATGTTTGTATGGGTTTGTAAACTTTAACTTTTACTTAGAAGCGAGTTATGGAGACAATTCTGTCCAACCTAAAGTGTGAGTTTTAACATTAGCCTCACTTGAACCAAGCTAATGGTTAGCATGTACTTTCTGATACAGGTTATTGCCTATGAAGCAGGTCTTTTGTCTACTTCAATTTTGACCATCCAGAGATATGATACATGAGCATGTTAAAAACTTGAGAAAAGGACAAATAGGTTTCTGACCTTTTGCCACACAGACATTTAGGTTCCTGAGGATTAGAAAATACATTTACGTTCCTGAGCTTCTCAAAACCAAGACATTTATATCCTTATGTTCAACTGAGCTTGTGAGACCTAACAGAGATATTTGACATGGACTCTGTTCTGCTGATGTGGCCGTTATGGTGTGCCACGTGGATGTGCAAAATGGTTAAGGGACAAAATAGTCTCCCACGCCAAAAACGACGTCGTTCAAAATGTAACCTTAATCCTATAAAAGGGTGAACGAAAATGGGGTCTTTGAAACTGTTCATGGCCGGTGATGATGTATCCTCGAGTTCAAGGAGAAGTGGAGGAGGAGGAGGAAGACAAGAACTGTCCACAACGAGCTCGAGTCCGTTTGTGTTGCATGCTAGAGATGAGAAAGATGGCGGCATCTCCCCTAAGTACTTTTGTGGAGTTTATGCAATCATGTTCATGTCGAAGACTAACAAGAACCCTAACAGAGTCTTCTTTGAGTGCCTATTCTATAAGTTAAGTAAAGAAATTTATTGGTTGTGCACAATTCTTCACCTGGAATATTATATGATTTTCGAACTGTGTGGTACACTGTGTAGGTAAGAGAACCGTATTGCAAGATTTTTGTCTAGCTTCATGAATACAATGCGAGACTCGGGAGCTCTAATACAAGGATCATAGGAGAGAAGAATATAGAAAATGTTGAAGAGCATCATAGGACACATGAGCTAGAAAATAGAATCAATAGTTTGGAGAAGAGGAATGTTACTTTAGAGATGAAAAAAAATAATAATTAGATGGTGCATTTATGTTGTTATAGTTGCTTTGTGTGTTGTTATAAAGTGTAGTAATTGAATAGTGTCTGAAATGAAAAAATGGCAATACAGAGTAGGTTTTTTTTCCTAATATGTGCTGTAATGATTAATGCCATTTAAGATATTCATAGTCCCTGGATTTTGTAGTGTCTGTGGAAAATGCAATGAAATTTCTGATAATAATAGACTCTCAATTGTTTAGGAACTAAAATTAAAGTTGTCAAATTTAAAGGATAAGATCTATAACTCTAAAAGAACAAACAAGTTTGCCAACAATGTATATGGCTAAATCACATGGTACCATTTAACAAGTTTACTTTGACTAAAATGAACCAACACAAAACAAGTACCATAAAAGAATAGTTCTCAAGTTTTCCATAAACCATTATAAAAAAACACATTAAACCTAAACAAACACAAAGACACAATTCTTCACTTTGCATTATTGGATGATGGATTGGGAATAAATTTCAACAACCTTGTTGTAGCAAGAGTTGCTACTGCCAATGTCTCGTTAGATGCTGATGCACTTGTTGTTTATGGTGGAATGAGTCTGTGCTGCAGGCTGAGAGTTGGATAGGAGTAGACCTTGGCCAAGTAGAGCAGGAAGCCTGAAGACTTTCTGCTTTGGCCTGGACTTGGAAGGATTCAACTGAGCTCTTTTTAGGGACACGGATGGAGCTTTGGCAGGAGGCCTAAATAGAGTGTGCAAAGTAGGGGCCCCTGGTGTATATGGAGTTAGTATTGGTCTTGGTGGTGCTACTACAAGTGTAGTCCTTGTTGTTGTTGGACCTAGTACAGGGTTCAGGTGACTTGGGGCCACCATATTCTGGACCTGCTTTATATTTGTCAAAACAAATATACTTAGCTCACAGACATAAGTCATGCATCAATATGTTACATATTCAAAAAACAAATTGAAAAAAAAAAGTCTTCATTACAGTGGAAACTTCTTGCTTGGAAGTTGGATTGTCAACCTGGCTACTATGAGTATCTTGACCCTACAAGATGCATACAATCATATTTATAATGTCATGAGTGCCTTGATTGTTATATATATAGATAATGTCCTACAAGTGAATTTTCAACTTACATCTAATGGGGGAGCTGACTGTGATAGTGGAAGTACCACCAGAGATTGAGAAGTGTTAGCATCCTTTTTCTTCGCCTACTTTGTCTTCGGCTTCCAATCAGGGTTGGATGGGGCTCCTTTGCATATTTTGTAGTTGTGGCCTTTTTCACCACACTTGTTGCAAGTTACACTAAATGACTTCTTCAGTTTGTCACCTTGCATGAATGGCTCAGCTAGATCTTTTTGACTTCTTCAGTTTGTCACCTTCGGACGTTCGATTGGTCTCTTGATAATGGGTGGATCTGGCTTTGTCAATTCAGACCTTGGCCAGTACTCTTCGCTTGGCATAAGTTTAATGCAATGCACATAAGTCCTATGAATTGACTCCATACATAGCCAGGGATGCACATAATCTTGTGGCGAATCATGTCTCTTTTTAATGGAAGCAATTGCATGGTAGCAAGGCATCCTTAAAACAACAATGGAATGATAAATTCAAAGCACATTAAGATAAAAATAAAGTAATAGTAATAAACATTTAATTGTAGAAATATTAGTATATAAATACCAGTCAACTGCCATATGTTGCGTGACCAGCTATGGTTGATGAGATCTATGTCCACCCTCATTGCTTTGCGACTCACCTCAAACCTCTTCCTATCATTGTCACCAGTCCATTCTGCCGTCCATTTGGTGCTAATCTTGATAAGTATTTCCATCCTCTTTTGCTGAACTGGTGCAAACCTACCAGAATAGTTATCTAGCAGTCGCCTATGATTCACCATTCTCCTCATCAGATAACACTTAATCTCCTCACACATTATGAGAATGGGCTTGCTTCTGTAGTTTACGATCTTTGCATTAAAGACCTCACATATGTTGTTTGTGAGGTTGTCTAGCTTTTGACCATGGGAGAAATAAGCTTTGACCCATGTAGATGGCTTAAACTTTTTTAAGTATTCCCATGCACCTTGATTGACTCCTTTCAACTTCTCCGTACATTCCTTGAATTCGGGTTGAGTAGTGCACCTAGTACACTCCCAGACGATCTTTTTGATATACAAGTCTTTGAATCAGTTGATGAAATTCTTCCAAATATGCAACACGCAATTGCGATGATGCGCATTTGTCATCACCTCCTTCAAAGCAGGTGTAACACCCTAATATCCAAATCCTTATACTCGAGTCATAAGTCAATGATAATAAGGTGGTACTATTCAAGGTGGAGTTATGTATATGTAATTAGAAGAAATTATTAAAACGAGAAGTTTGAAAAGGAATAAAAGAAAATTGCAAGCAGAAACATGCACGTATCAGAAACATAACACGTTCATGAAATGGAGTGAAATAAAACTCAAAGGTAGAGTAGAGTAATGACAAAATATAGATAAACATATATATATATAATAGTCGCCCGTCACGAAAATAGCAGCTAGTCATGACCTGCGAAGTTTAGGCCGGTTAGGGTTACAGAATTTAAAAACAATTGATGACAATCCTAACTCTCCCAAAGACATGAAAGCCTCTATAGGCAAAGTTTACAAAAGAAATATATATATGTATACACATCAATAAGTTGTTCAAAATCAAAGGGAGAGAAATCTAAACAAAATACAAGACAGATATCAAGGTAAGATTCGTCGTCTTCTGATGAGCGGATAATTTATACGCTTTTGGCATTATTTTTAGTATGTTTTTAGTAGGATCTAGTTACTTTTAGGGATATTTTTATTAGTTTTTATGTTAAATTCACATTTCTGGACTTTACTATGAGTTTGTGTATTTTTCTGTGATTTCAGGTATTTTCTGGCTGAAATTGAGGGACTTGAGCAAAAATCAGATTTAGATGTAGAAGAAGGACTGCTGATGCTGTTGGATTCTGACCTCCCTGCACTCAAAGTGGATTTTCTGAAGCTACAGAACTCAAAATGGCATGCTTTCAATTGTGTTGGAAAGTAGACATCCAGGTCTTTCCAGAAATATATAATAGTCCATACTTTGCCTAAGTTTAGATGACGCAAAAGGGCGTTGAACGCCAGTTCTATGCTGCAGTCTGGAGTTAAACGCCAGAAACACGTCACGAACCAGAGTTGAATGCCAGAAACACGTTACAACTTGGCGTTCAACTCTAGAAAGAGCCTCTGCACGTGTAGACTTCATGCTCAGCCCAAGCACACACCAAGTGGGCACCGGAAGTGGATTTATGCATCAATTACTTACTTCTGTAAACCCTAGTAGCTAGTTTAGTATAAATAGGACTTTTTACTATTGTATTTTCATCCTGGATTGTATTTTTGATCCTGTGATCACGTTTTGGGGGCTGGCCATTCGGCCATGCCTGAACCTTTCACTTATGTATTTTTAACGGTAGAGTTTCTACACTCCATAGATTAAGGTGTGGAGCTCTGCTGTTCCTCAAAGATTAATGCAAAGTACTACTGTTTTTCTATTCAATTCAACTTATTCCGCTTCTAAGATATTCATTGAAGTGCGATGAACGTCACAGTCATCATCATTCCCCCACGAACGCGCGCCTGACAACCACTTTCGTTCCACCTTAGATTGAATGAGTATCTCTTGGATCTCTTAGTCAGAATCTTCGTGGTATAAGCTAGATTGATGGCGGCATTCATGAGAGTCCGGAAAGTCTAAACCTTGTCTGTGGTATTCCGAGTAGGACTCTGGGATTGAATGACTGTGACGAACTTCAAACTCGCGAGTGTTGGGCGTAGTGACAGACACAAAAGGAGGGTGAATCCTATTCCAGTATGATCGAGAACCTCAGATGATTAGCCGTGCTGTGACAGAGTATTTGGACCATTTTCACAAGAGGATAGGATGCAGCCATTGACCACGGTGATGCCTCCAGATGATTAGCCATGCAGTGACAGCGCATCGGACCATTTTCACAGAGAGGATGAAAAGTAGCCATTGACAATGGTGATGTCTTTACATAAAGCCAGCCATGGAAAGGAGTAAGACTGATTGGATGAAGACAGCAGGAAAGCAGAAGTTCAGAGGAACGAAAGCATCTCTATACGCTTATCTGAAATTCTCACTAATGATATACATAAGTGTTTCTATCTTTATTTTCTGTTTATCTATTATTTATTTTCGAAAACTCTATAACTATTTGATATCTGCCTGACTGAGATCTACAAGATGACCATAGCTTGCTTCATACCAACAATCTCCGTGGGATCAACCCTTACTCACGTAAGGTTTATTACTTGGACGACCCAGTGCACTTGCTGGTTAGTTGCATCGAAGTTGTGAATGAAAAATGATTTATTAAGACGTGCGTACATAGTTTTTGGCGCCGTTGCCTGAGATCACAATTTCGTGCACCAAGTTTTTGGCGCCGTTGTCGGGGATTGTTCGAGTTTGGACAACTGACGGTTCATCATGTTGCTCAGATTAGGTAATTTTCTTCTTATTTTGTATTAAAAAAAAAATTCAAAAAAATTTTCAAAAATCTTTCAAAAATTTCTCATCTGTTTTCGAAAATTATTCTAAATTTTTTTAAGAATGAATTCTAGTGTTTCATGAAGTATGTTGAAGCCTGACTGGCTGTAAAGCCATGCCTAATTCTTTTAGGATATGGGCTTCCAACCATCAGCATAGAGGCAAGTTAATTTGAATATCAGCTTTTGCTAATCCACCTGCTGCTGTTCTTGATCCACCTAATTTACTTCTAAAGCTTGGCTGGCTATTAAGCCATGCCTAACCCTCAGATTGGAGCTTTAGACTAAGAGTACAGGATTCCTGGAATTCATATTAAAAATTTTGGAATCCTTATTTTTCTTTTTCACATTAATTTTCGAAAAATACCAAAAAAATTAGAAAATCAAAAAAATAAAAAATATTTTGTGTTTCTTGTTTGAGTCTTGAGTCAATTTTTAAGTTTGGTGTCAATTGCATACTCATCTTGCATTTTTCGAAAATTGTATTCATGCATTGCATTCATCATGATCTTCAAGTTGTTCTTGATAAACCTTCTTGATTGATCTTCATATTATATTGTTTTGTGTTGTATGGTGTTTTTCATATGCATTCTTGAATTCTTAGTGTCTAAGCATTAAAGATTTCTAAGTTTGGTGTCTTGCATGTTTTCTTTGCATAAAAAATTTTTCAAAAATAAGTTCTTGGTGTTCATCTTGATCTTTAAAGTGTTCTTGGTGTTCATATTGACATTCATAGCATCCTTGCATGCATTCATTGTTTTGATCTAAAAATTTTCATGCATTGCATCATTTTCATGTTTTTCTCTCTCATCATAAAAATTCAAAAAAAAATATCTTTCCCTCTTTTCTCTCATAAAATTCGAAAATTTGAGTTGACTTTTTCAAAAATTTTTAAAATCTAGTTGTTTCTTATGAGTCAAATCAAATTTTCAATTTAAAAATCTTATCTTTTTCAAAAATCATATCTTTTCCATTTTTTATTATTATTTTTGAAAATTTCAAAAATCTTTTTCAAAATATTTTCAAATTCTTTTTCTTAATTTTATATCATATTTTCGAAAATCACATCATCAATTAATGTTTTGATTCAAAAATTTCAAGTTTGTTACTTGCTTGCTAAGAAAGATTCAAACTTTAAATTCCAGAATCATATCTTATGATTTCTTGTGAATCAAGTCATTAATTGTAATTTTAAAAATCAAATCTTTTTTAAAACTAATTTCAATCATATCTTTTCAAAAATATCTTTTTATCTTATCTTTTTCAAAATCATATCTTTTTCAAAAATTTGATTTTAAAATATCTTTTCTAACTTCCTATCTTCTTATCTTTTCAAAATTAATTTTCAAAATTTGTTTCAACTAACTAACTAACTTTTTGTTTGTTTCTTATCTTTTTCAAAACTACCTAACTAACTCTCTCTCTCTAATTTTCAAAAATATCCCCCTCTTTTTCAAAAATTCTTTTTAATTAACTAATTGTTTCAAAATTCAATTTTAATTTATTTCTTCTTTTAATTTTCAAAAATTACTAACCATTTTTCAAAAATAATTTTCGAAAATTCTCTTTCTCTCTCATCTCCTTCTATTTATTTATTCATCTACTAACACTTCTCTTCATCTCACATCTCTGCTCTCCTCACCCTTGTGTTTCTTTCCTTACATTACATTCTTTTCTCCTTCTTTTCTTCTACTCACACAGGGACCTCTATACTGTGGTAAAAAGGATCCCTATTATTATTTTTCTGTTCCCTCTTTTTCATATGAGCAGGAGCAAAGACAAGAATATTCTTGTTGAAGCAGATCCAGAACCTGAAAGGACTCTGAAGAGGAAACTAAGAGAAGCTAAAATACAACAATCCAGAGATAACCTTACAGAAATTTTCGAACA
>NC_029789.2:19092979-19095661 GCF_000816755.2 Arachis ipaensis
TGGATGTTCAGACCTTTAGATAGAAAGAAGGTGAATCCCTCTATGAAGCTTGGGAGAGATACAAAGGACTGACCAAAAAGTGTCCTTCTGACATGCTTTTAGAATGGACCATCCTGGATATATTCTATGATGGTCTATCTGAATTAGCTAAAATGTCATTGGATACTTCTGCAGGTGGATCCATTCACCTAAAGAAAACGCCTGCAGAAGCTCAAGAACTCATTGACATGGTTGCTAATAACCAGTTCATGTACACTTCTGAGAGGAATCCTGTGAGCAATGGGACGTCTATGAAGAAGGGTGTTCTTGAAATTGATACTCTGAATGCCATATTGGCTCAGAACAAAATATTGACTCAGCAAGTCAATATGATTTCTCAGAGTCTGAATGGAATGCAAGCTGCATCCAACAGTACTCAAGAGGCATCTTCTGAAGAAGAAGCTTATGATCCTGAGAACCCTGCAATAGCAGAGGTGAATTACATGGGTGAACCATATGGAAACACCTATAATCCCTCATGGAGAAATCACCCAAATCTCTCATGGAAAGATCAACAAAAGCCTCAACAAGGCTTTAATAATGGTGGAAGAAACAGGTTTAGCAATAGCAAGCCTTTTCCATCATCTACTCAGCAACAGATAGAGAACTCTGAACAAAATACCTCTAATTTAGCAAACTTAGTCTCTGATCTATCTAAGGCCACTGTGAGTTTCATGAATGAAACAAGGTCCTCCATTAGAAATTTGGAAGCACAAGTGGGCCAGCTGAGTAAAAGAATCACTTAAACCCCTCCTAATACTCTCCCAAGCAATACAGAAGAGAATCCAAAAGGAGAGTGCAAGGCCATTGAATTGACCATCATGGCCAAACCCACAAGAGAGGAGAAAGACGTGAATCCCAAGGAGGAAGACCTCCTGGGATGTCCAGTGATCAATAAGGAGTTTCCCTCTGAGGAACCAAAGGACTCTGGGGGCTCATCTAGAGACCATAGAGATTCCATTGAACCTCCTTATGCCATTCATGAGCTCTGATGAGTATTCTTCTTCTGAAGAGAATGAAGATGTTACTGAAGAGCAAGTTGCCAAGTTCCTTGGTGCAATCATAAAGCTGAATGCCAATTTATTTGGTAATGAGACTTGGGAAGATGAACCTCCCCCTGTTCACCAATGAACTAAATGCATTGGATCAACTGAGATTGCCTCAGAAGAAACAGGATCCTGAAAAGTTCCTAATACCTTGTACCATAGGCACCATGACCTTTGAGAAAGCTCTATGTGATCTTGGGTCAGGAATAAACCTCATGCCACTCTCTGTAATGGAGAAACTGGGAATCTTTGAGGTACAAGCTGCTAAAATCTCATTAGAGATCGCAGACAATTCCAGAAAACAGGCTTATGGACAAGTAGAGGACATATTAGTAAAGGTTGAAGGCCTTTACATCCCTGCTGATTTCATAATCCTAGATACTGGGAAGGATGAGGATGAATCCATCATCCTTGGAAGACCCTTCCTAGCCACAGCAAGAGCTGTGATTGATGTTGACAGAGATGAATTAGTCCTTCAATTGAATGAGGACTCCCTTGTGTTTACAACTCAAGGTTATCCTTCTGTAAACATGGAAAAGAGGTACAGTAAGCTTCTCTCAAAACAGAGTCAACCAGAGCCCCCACAGTCAAACTCTAAGTTTGGTGTTGGGAGGCCACAACCAAACTCTAAGTTTGGTGTTGAACTCCCATATCCAAACTCTAAGTTTGGTGTTGGGGAGTCTCAACAATGCTCTGAACATCTGTGAGGCTCCATGAGAGCCCACTGTCAAGCTATTGACATTAAAGAAGCGCTTGTTGGGAGGCAACCCAATTTTTATTTATCTAATTTTATTTTAATTTAGTTGTTCTTTTCATGTTTTATTAGGTTCATGATCATGTGGAGTCACAAAATAAATATAAAAATTGAAAACGGAATCAAAAACAGCAGAAGAAAAATCACACCCTGGAGGAGGATCTTACTGGCGTTTAAACGCCAGTAAGGAGCATCTGGCTGGCGTTCAATGCCAGAACAGAGCATGTTTCTGGCGTTGAATGCCAGAAACAAGCAGCATCCTGGCGTTCAGACGCTAGAAATGCACAGTGAAGAAGAGCTGGCGCTGAACGCCAGAAACAAGCATCTGGCTGGCGTTCAACGCCAGAATTGCATGCAAAAGCATTTTACGTGCCTAATGGGTGCAGGGATGTAAATCCTTGACACCTCAGGATCTGTGGACACCACAGGATCATCTCAGGATCTGTGAATCTCACAGGATCCCCACCCACCTCACCCTCTCTCTCTCAATTCATGGTCATCCATTCTGTTTTCCATTCACCACTTACATCCATACACACATCCCTCCATCTCCTCCATATCTTCTTCTTCTTCTTCTTCTATTCTTTCTTCTTTTGCTCGAGGGCGAGCAACATTCTAAGTTTGGTGTGGTAAAAGCATAAGCTTTTTGTTTTTCCATTACCATTGATGGCACCTAAAATCGGAGAAACCTCTAGAAAAGGGGAAGGGAAGACAAAGGCTTCCACCTCCGAGTCATAGGAGATGGAAAGATTAATCTCAAGGGTCTATAGCTCAGTGGTAGAACATGTGGCTACAAATCAAGAGATCCCTGAGATACCTCAGGGGATGCACTTCCCTCCACAT
>NC_029789.2:19096041-19101136 GCF_000816755.2 Arachis ipaensis
ATTTTGAAGTTGTTGTTTAAGAATGTTAAATATGTTGGCTCTTAAAAGAATGATGACAAGGAGACATGTTATTTGATAATCTGAAAAATCATAAAAATGATTCTTGAAGCAAGAAAAAGCAGCAAAGAACAAAGCTTGCAGGAAAAAAAATAGCAAAAAAAGAGAGAAAAAGCAAGCAGAAAAAGCCAAAAGCTCTTAAAACCAAGAGGCAAGAGCAAAAATCCAAGAACCCTTAAAACCAAAAGGCAAGGGTAAATAAAAAGGATCCCAAGGCTTTGAGCATCAGTGGATAGGAGGGCCTAAAGGAATAAAATCCTGGCCTAAGCGGCTAAACCAAGCTGTCCCTAACCATGTGCTTGTGGCGTGAAGGTGTCAAGTGAAAACTTGAGACTGAGCGGTTAAAGTCAAGGTCCAAAGCAAAAGAAGAGTGTGCTTAAGAACCCTGGACACCTCTAATTGGGGACTTTAGCAAAGCTGAGTCACAATCTGAAAAGGTTCACCCAATTATGTGTCTGTGGCATTTATGTATCCGGTGGTAATACTGGAAAACAAAGTGCTTAGGGCCACGGCCAAGACTCATAAATTAGCTATGTTCAAGAATCAACATACTGAACTAGGAGAATCAATAACACTATCTGAACTCTGAGTTCCTATAGATGCCAATCATTCTGAACCTCAATGGATAAAGAGAGATGCCAAAACTATTCAAGAGGCAAAAAGCTACAAGTCCCGCTCATCGGATTGGAGCTATGTTTCATTGATAGTTTGGAATTTATAGTATATTCTCTTCTTTTTATCCTATTTGATTTTCAGTTGCTTGGGGACAAGCAATAATTTAAGTTTGGTGTTGTGATGAGCGGATAATTTATACGCTTTTTGGCATTGTTTTTAGTAGAATCTAGTTACTTTTAGGGATGTTTTTATTAGTTTTTATGTTAAATTCACATTTTTGGACTTTACTATGAGTTTGTGTGTTTTTCTGTGATTTCAGGTATTTTCTGGCTAAAATTGAGGGACTTGAGCAAAAATCAGATTCAGAGGTAGAAGAAGGACTGCTGATGCTGTTGGATTCTGACCTCCCTGCACTCAAAGTGGATTTTCTGGAGCTACAAAACTCAAAATGGTGCGCTTCTAATTGCGTTGGAAAGTAGACATCTAGGGCTTTCCAGCAATATCTAATAGTCCATACTTTGCTCAAAGTTTAGACGACGCAAAAGGGCGTTGAACGCCAGTTCTACACTGCAGTCTGGAGTTAAACGCCAGAAACACGTCACGAACCAGAGTTGAACGCCAGAAACACGTTACAACCTGGCGTTCAACTCCAGAAAGAGCCTCTGCACGTGTAGACTTCATGCTCAGCCCAAGCACACACCAAGTGGGCCCCGGAAGTGGATTTATGCATCAATTACTTACTTCTGTAAACCCTAGTAGCTAGTTTAGTATAAATAGGACTTTTTACTATTGTATTTTCATCCTGGATTGTATTTTTGATCCTGTGATCACGTTTTGGGGGCTGGCTATTCGGCCATGCCTGAACCTTTCACTTATGTATTTTTAACGGTAGAGTTTCTACACTCCATAGATTAAGGTGTGGAGCTCTGCTGTTTCTCAAAGATTAATGCAAAGTACTACTGTTTTTCTATTCAATTCAACTTATTCTGCTTCTAAGATATTCATTCGCACTTCAATATGAATGTGATGAACGTGACAATCATCATCATTCCCCCACGAACGTGTGCCTGACAACCACTTCCGTTCCACCTTAGATTGAATGAGTATCTCTTGGATCTCTTAGTCAGAATCTTCGTGGTATAAGCTAGATTGATGGCGGCATTCATGAGAGTCCGGAAAGCCTAAACCTTGTCTGTGGTATTCCGAGTAGGACTCTGGGATTGAATGACTGTGACGAACTTCAAACTCGCGAGTGCTGGGCGTAGTGACAGACGCAAAAGGAGGGTGAATCCTATTCCAGTATGATCGAGAACCTCAGATGATTAGCCATGCAGTGACAGCGCATCGGACCATTTTCACAGAGAGGATGAAAAGTAGCCATTGACAATGGTGATGTCTTTACATAAAGCCAGCCATGGAAAGGAGTAAGACTGATTGGATGAAGACAGCAGGAAAGCAGAAGTTTAGAGGAACGAAAGCATCTCTATACGCTTATCTAAAATTCTCACCAATGATATACATAAGTGTTTCTATCTTTATTTTCTGTTTATTTATTATTTATTTTCGAAAACTCCATAACTATTTGATATCTGCCTGACTGAGATCTACAAGATGACCATAGCTTGCTTCATACCAACAATCTCCGTGGGATCGACCCTTACTCACGTAAGGTTTATTACTTGGACGACCCAGTGCACTTGCTGGTTAGTTGCATCGAAGTTGTGAATGAAAAAAGATTTATTAAGACGTGCGTACAGAGTTTTTGGCGCTGTTGCCTGAGATCACAATTTCGTGCACCATCTTCCAAACAAAATCTGACTCATTGCAAAACACCAGGACCTGCATCTGAAAAACAGTGGATATATACGAAATGAGAACTTCTGACTCATGGGTTTTCAGTATGGTAAAAATTCCAAATAAATACATTATAAGATAATTGGAACACTCTAAGCAATGTTAAACTCCCATACATCGATCGTTCCTTCCTAGGTTCTCAATAATCTGTAATTAAGCAACTGTCATAACAAATTCTAAACTAATCCACCCTTCTCATAAAGTCCACAACTCTCCAAGTTCCATAGTCCTCCAAACATCAAACAGAAATATCCCTTAGTGTTAGCCAACATCAGCATGATGGACCTCTCAGTTATACAAACACACGCAAGGCAAACAAGTAATACACAAGTAAATTCAAGTAAAGCAATTAGCATACAGTCAATTAATATATAAACAATTAAGCAAGCCATGACAATTTGCAAACCTAAACAAGTCAAACAAATGCAAATGATGCATGCCTTTTCTATGGCCGATGAGTCTCATCTGTCGGTTATACAGCAGAACCCAACATGTCCGGAGCAAGTAGAATCACTCCACTGCATCTACCAGACAGGTATATTTGGCAAGTGGAATCACTCCATTGCGACAAGTGGAATTACTCCACTGCAATTCAATCACATCCGGGAGCAAGTAGAAGCACTCTACTGTGGCAAGTGGACTCAATCCACTGTAATTCAATCACTCCAAGAGCAAGTCGAATCATTCTACTGCAGCAAGTGGAGTCACTCCACTGCACATCCCAAATGCAAACAGGTATATCCCAATTTTGAGTTAATTTCCTTATTGACTTCCTTTTCAATTTCCATTTAACTCCATTCATAAACACAATCATCATCACTTCTTAATATCATAATCATTCTCATCGCAACCCTCATTACAGATAATCCCTCTAGTCTCAATCCACTGTCTTGACTCGTTAAGTCTCTTTCCTAACTCCTCTACCCTCTATTACACTGGCTCTAGACTCATAATAGGGTTTGCAGAGATTTAGAAGGCTCGAAGAATGATTAAACATACAAAAATACACTTTCTGCAAAACTGGAAGTCATGCATACGCATGCCTCATGCGTACGCATGAATGTGAAAATGTGCATAGTCGCGTACGCATGCATGTACCCTAAATAGAAGTATTGTCTTGCGTACGCAAGACACCTGCCGTGTATGCGAGGTTACAAAACTTGCCAATTCTACATACGCATGCCCTCCGAGTACGCATGAATACTGGACAGAGCCACTTTCTCGCGTATGTATGGCCTCCGCATACGCATGAATATGGATTTTTCCAAAAGGTTGATAAGTGTAGAATTTCAGTTTTTCAACCTAGTTTTCAAACACGCATATATTTTTCGTCAAAAATCCTTTTTCAACCATCTTTGAACCATTGGAAAGATTATTAAACCAGTTTTCATAAAAATCTAGTTTTGTTAAATTTTCAAGTCCATGGACCGAGTTACGACCCACAAAATTGGTCAAAAATTCATCTTTGTCAAAAGACAAATTTCTCATTTCCAAAGAGTTCACAATCCAAACCAAACCAATACCCTCTCTAAACATACTCAATACCCATTTATCATTTTCCTAACCATTTTATACCTCATTATCCCAACTCCTAAACAATTATCAATCCCCAAATTTTTCATCAACAATCAATCTCGACAATTCCTCTATTCCAATTATTCATTATCCAATTCAAAGTTTTCAAGCCTATATTTAGAACCAAAATCCTTCATACCAATTCCACTAACACACATATCCAATCAACTCATTAATGTCATAAAAGTCTCACTCTCAACATAACATAAACTTGCACCAACTTTTATCAATACACAATTCATAATATATGCACATTATAAACCAATTCAGTTTCATAAAAATCAGAATTTACTCCTTCATCCCATAATCCCATAACTATTCAATCATATACATACTCATCATACTTCACACACAACCTCAACATCAATCAACTAATCATAAGCACAAGCTATTCTATTCCATCCTATCCTAGGGGTATCTAGCCTAGGATTTCATGTCATATTACATGGTATATAAAAGAAATTTAAGTTGTACCTTAATGAAGTCAAAACCAAACTCTCAAACTTAAAGTTTACCAAGTCCAAATTCCAAGATCACCTCCAGCAAGCTCAAGCACCACCAATGATCAACACAATGCTTCTAATATTCAATCTACACTATTTTCACATAATATACACAATATTAAAACTCTAGGATTTCATAAAACTTCGTAAACACATGGAAAAATTAATTCTTACATTTATCCACTAAAATTGGTGATGATATCTAGTTAGAACTCAAGCTAGAGCTCCCCTAAATACAAGAATAACCAAGTTCTATGAACACACAAGCCAAAAACATGATTTTCACACCAAAACTAAAAATGGAGATTGGTGAGGGAAAAGCTTATCAAATTTCTTTGATAGAATTGAAAAGGAAAAGATGGGCTTCGCGTGGTCACAAACGGTGCGGCGACTGGAGCTCCGGAGAAGAAGTTATGGTGGATTGAAGTTTTGTAGAGCTAGGGTTTTTGGTGTTCTTCCTTTCTCTCTTCTCAATCATATTGCTCATCAAA
>NC_029789.2:19101155-19120232 GCF_000816755.2 Arachis ipaensis
GTGGCCTAAGTGTGGGTATTTATATGTGGGCTTGGGCCCACTTGGACTTGGTTCACTCGGTTTGCCCCGTTGGCCCAATTTTAGGCCAAAACCCTTAAGATTGGCGTTTTATTTTGCATTTCAAGTATTTTTACTTCCCTAAAATATAATTTCAATTTCCTTAATTTCTCTGACTCATAATTTATTTTCTCACTCGCAGTACCAGAAAGTTTAAGCCGCTACTGCCGGTTAAATTATCGGTATGCATCTTTACGCATTTTTCGTAGAAAATTACATTTTTCTTACATGAAAAAATCCTTTGAATCCAATTATCACTGTTAAATTTTCAAATTATGAATTCTAAATTTTTCGACTCCGTCGGCCCATACATAATGAATTACTTATTTAATTGCCGTTTAACTGGATTTTACAACAATCAATAAACCCTGCATCAAATAGTTAAAACAAGAAAGATAATGTAAAATTAATAATCATTGTGTTGTTCAAATCAGATTTACATACAAATTGCAAATAGAATAATATAGAGCATTGAGTTAACAATTAATGTACTATTCAGATCAGAATTACATACAAATTGCAAATGAAAAAATATAAAGTTAACAATCAGTATAAAATTTATATTTTATTGATTAGACATGAAGTTCTAACCATGAGTCATTACATCTCCTAAATCTTCTTGAAGGAGAGTTAGAAACCACTTGTAGGAATCCTTGGTCTCAGACCTTGCAACACTATAAGCAACCACATAAAATTAGTTGTTTGCATCCTATGCCACTGTTGTTAAAAGCTGACCCCCATAATACGTCTTAAGAAAATAGCCATCAGGATGTAAAAAGGCCTACAATCACCCTTGAATCCTCTTTTACATGCATCTAAGTAGATGTATATTTTATTAAAGACAGGGAAAGATTGTGGAATTGGGGTTAGCTCTAACCGTGAGGTTGATCCTGGGTTGCTCCTTAAAATCTCAAATGCATAATCCCGGAGATTAGTGTATTGATCCTGCTCATTACCCATAATAGTCTCCCTTGCCTCCCTTATTGCCCTGTAGACCATTTTCGGATGGACACATAATAAAACTTCTTCTCTAAGAAAATTATTTGTTTCTTTTGTGGTCATGTGTGGTTGAGTGTTCATCCTCTTTTCAACCTTGTTACTAATCTAGTGCTGATTAGCAGCATTACTCCCTAAATTCCTATCACATGTGTGTTCAGCTTTGTATGTCTTCACTTGGTAACATTGCAGAGTCTTGTTGTATGACAAATACACTAAGAAAGGACACTCCTCATCTTTGCAAACCACTTTGACTTTCTCTCTGTCATTCTTAATCCATTGTAGCTCCCTACCTCAGCAATGAATGAATCTTTCACCACTTCCTTAAATCTTTCAATGGTGGCAAACCTAGTCTCTAATTTAAATCTTCCCTCTCCAAAAGCATATTCATCATCAAATTCAGAAAAGTGACGCCTGGTGTCTTTATCCTCTGATGAGATGCCGGTATGTAATTCTTCAGACTGATACTCAAATATGGGGTCTTTTTCAATTGCTTGGACTTCACTAACATAAAATCCAACTACTGGTTCCCTGTTGGGCTGCACAGTGGGCTGTAGATTAGGCCCATCATTTCCATCATTCTGCACATTAGTTAATAAGCTCATTACACGCTTTTGAACAAAGACTGGCAAGTCGAGATAATGAAGATTCAATAGAAAATGCATTTCAATCTAAACTCAATATAAAGTCTTAGAATCTAAATAAAAGAGGAGGAGAAAAAAGACAAGAAAATTATGGAAGGACATGCTCTTCTAGAAAAATAGAGAATAAAACCGAAGATAGGAAACAATAATTTCACATCATGGCCGAATCCAAGGAGGAAGGGGAGGACGTGAATCCCAAGGAGGAAGACCTCCTGGGACGTCCAGTGATCAATAAAGAGTTTTCCTCTGAGGAACCAAAGGAATCTGAGGCTCATCTAGAGACCATAGAGATTCCATTGAACCTCAGGGATCACAATTTCGTGCACCAAGTTTTTGGCGCCGTTCATAAGCTCTGATGAGTATTCTTCTTCTGAAGAGAATAAAGATGTTACTGAAGAGTAAGTTGCCAAGTTCCTTGGTGCAATCATGAAGTTGAATGCCAATATAATTGGTAATGAGACTTGGGGAGATGAACCTCCCCTGTCCACCAATGAACTGAATGCATTGGATCAACTGAGATTGCCTCAGAAGAAACAGGATCCTGGAAAGTTCCTGATACCTTGTACCATAGGCACCATGACCTTTGAGAAGGCTCTATGTGACCTGGGGTCAGGAATAAACCTCATGCCACTCTCTGTAATGGAGAAACTGGGAATCTTTGAGGTACAAGCTGCTAAAATCTCATTAGAGATGACAGACAATTCCAGAAAACAGGCTTATGGACAAGTAGAGGACATATTAGTAAAGGTTAAAGGCCTTTACATCCCTGCTGATTTCATAATCCTAGATACTGGGAAGGATGGGGATGAATCCATCATCCTTGGAAGACCCTTCCTAGCCACAGCAAGAGCTGTGATAGATGTTGACAGAGGTGAACTAGTCCTTCAATTGAATGAGGACTCCCTTGTGTTTAAAACTCAAGGACATCCTTCTGTAAACATGGAAAAGAGGCACAGTAAGCTTCTCCCACTGCAGAGTCAACCAGAGCCCCCACAGTCAAACTCTAAGTTTGGTGTTGGGAGGCCACAACCAAACTCTAAGTTTGGTGTTGAACTCCCATATCCAAACTCTAAGTTTGGTGTTGGGGAGTCTCAACAATACTCTGAACATCTGTGAGGCTCCATGAGAGACCACTGTCAAGCTATTGACATTAAAGAAGCACTTGTTGGGAGGCAACCCAATTTTTATTTAATTATATTTTTATTAGTTATATGTCTTCATAGGTTCATGATCATGTGGAGTCACAAAAACAACTGAAAAAATTGAAGAAAAATAAAAAATAGCATAAAAAAATAGCACACCCTGGAGGAGGAGTTCACTGGCGTTCAAACGCCAGTAAGGAGCATCTGGCGTTGAACGCCAGAAACAAGCAGCATCCTGGCGTTCAGATGCCAGAAATGCACAGTGAGAAAAGCTGGCGCTGAACGCCAGAAACAAGCATCTGGCTGGCGTTCAACGCCAGAAATATGCTGCATCTGGGCGCTGAACGCCCAGAACAAGCATCAATTTGGCGTTTAAATGCCAAAATTGTATGCAAAGGCGTTTTACATGCCTAATGGATGCAGGGATGTAAATCCTTGACACCTCAGGATCTGTGGACACCACAGGATCATCTCAGGATCTGTGAATCTCACAGGATCCCCACCCACCTCACCCTCTCTCTCTCCATTCATGGTCATCCCTTCTGTTTTCCATTCACCACTCACATCCATACACACATCCATCCATCTCCTCCATATCTTCTTCTTCTTCTTCTTCTTCTATTCTTTCTTCTTTTGCTCGAGGGCGAGCAATATTCTAAGTTTGGTGTGGTAAAAGCATAAGCTTTTTATTTTTCCATTACCATTGATGGCACCTAAGACCGGAAAAACCTCTAGAAAAGGGGAAGGGAAGACAAAGGGTTCCACCTCCGAGTCATGGGAGATGGAAAGATTCATCTCAAGGGTATATAGCTCAGTGGTAGAACATGTGGCTGCAAATCAAGAGATCCCTGAGATACCTCAGGGGATACATTTTCCTCCACACAATTATTGGGAGCAACTAAGGGTGGAACATCAAGAGCACTCCATCATCCTTCATGAAATTAGAGAAGATCAAAGAGTAATGAGGGAGGAGCAACAAAGACAAGGAAGAGACATAGAAGAGCTCAAGGACATCATTGGTTCCTCAAGAAGGAAACGCCACCATCACTAAGGTGGATTCATTCCTTGTTCTTACATTCTCTGTTTTTTTTTTCTTTATGTTAAATGTTTATCCATGTTTGTGTCTTATTACATGATCATTAGTATTTAGTAACTTTGCCTTAAAGCTATGAATGTCCTATGAATCCATCACCTCTCTTAAATGAAAACTGTTTTAATTCAAAAGAACAAGAAGTACATGAGTTTCGAATTTATCCTTTAACTTAGTTTAATTATATTGATGTGGTGACAATGCTTCTTGTTTTCTGAATGAATGCTTGAATAATGCATATGTCTTTTGAAGTTGTTGTTTATGAATGTTAAATATGTTGGCTCTTGAAAGAATGATGACAAAGAGACATGTTATTTGATAATCTGAAAAATCATAAAAATGATTCTTGAAGCAAGAAAAAGAATCAAAGAACAAAGCTTGCAGAAAAAAATAGAAAAAAATAGCGAAAAAAAAAGAAAGAGAAAAAGCAAGCAGAAAAAGCCAAAAGCTCTTAAAACCAAAAGGCAAGAGCAAAAAGCCAATAACCCTTAAAACCACGCTTCCAATTGCGTTGGAAATTAGACATCCAGGACTTTCCACCAATATATAATAGTCCATACTTTGGCCAAGTTTAGATGACGCAAAAGGGCGTTGAACGCCAGTTCTATGCTGCAGTCTAGAGTTAAACGCCAGAAACACGTCACGAACCAGAGTTGAACGCCAGAAACACGTTACAACCTGGCGTTCAACTCTAGAAAGAGCCTATGCACGTGTAACATTCAAGCTCAGCCCAAGCACACACCAAGTGGGCCCCGGAAGTGGATTTATGCATCAATTACTTACTCCTGTAAACCCTAGTAACTAGTTTAGTATAAATAGGATTTTTTACTATTGTATTAGACATCTTTGATCAGTTTTATGCTATCTTAGACTTTCATGGGGGCTGGCCATTCGGCCATGCCTAGACCATTATCACTTATGTATTTTCAACGGTAGAGTTTCTACACTCCATAGATTAAGGTGTGGAGCTCTGCTGTTCCTCATGAATTAATGCAAAGTACTACTGTTTTCTATTCAATTCAACTTATTCCGCTTCTAAGATATCCATTCGCACCCAAGAACATGATGAATGTGATAATTATGTGACGCTCATCATCATTCTCAATTATGAATGCGTGCCTGACAAACACTTCCGTTTTACATGCAAACAAGCTAGAATGAGTATCTCTTAGATATCTAATACAGAGGACCGAGTCCGAGTTATTAGTATCTTCGTGGTATAAGTTAGAACCCATGGATGGCCATTCCTGAGATCCGGAAAGTCTAAACCTTGTCTGTGGTATTCCGAGTAGGATCCGGGAAGGGATGGCTCCGATGAAGACACCATCACTCAGTAACAACAAGTACTTCATTCTCTTTATCGATGATTATACTAGGATGACGTGGGTATATTTTCTAGGTGAAAGGTCAGAGATTTTTGGCATCTTGAAGAAGTTCAAGCAACATGTGAAAAAACAAAGTGATCATAGCGTCAAGGTACTCCGTAGCGACAGAGGAATTGAATACACTTCCAAAGAATTTAATAAATTCTGTGAAGAAGTGGATGTCAAGCGTCGACTCACAGTGGGATATGCTCCTGAGCAAAATGGAGTATCTGAGAGGAAAAATAGAACTGTAATGGAGATGGCACGCTCAATCCTCAAGGAGAAAAATCTACTGAACATCTTCTGGGCAGAAGCTGTTTACACAGTAATATACCTACTAAATCGCTGTCCAATTAAGACAGTAGAAAATAAAACTCCAATCGAAGCATGGAGTGGACAAAAACCTTTTGCAAAGCATCTAAGAGTCTTTGGATGTATATGTTATGTCCACATTCCTACACAGAAAAGAAGCTCGCTCGATGGAAAGACAGAAAAAGAAATTTTCCTTGGGTATTGTATACAATCAAAAGGATATCGTGTATATAACTTGCAAACAAAGAAACTCATAATCATTCAAGACGTGGAGTTTGACAAAAATGCTTCATGAAATTGGGAAGATGAAAAAGTCAAAAAAAGAAGCATTGAAGTATCACAATAACCACCTACAAGATTAGAAGAACAAGAACGTGAAGAATGTAAACCCCGTAAAATTAGTGAATAATTAGTTAAAAAATTAAATATTAATAAAAGAAATTAGAAATGTAAATTTTATAGTAAATAAGAATTCTGACACTAATTTTAAAGAATTTGGCCCAAAATTGGGTCAAACTAGCCGAATCGGTCGAACCGAATCCAAAGTGGGCCCAATGGCCCAACCAACTCACTCAATTTAATGAGCTCAGCTCATCTCTCCCTCCTCACTCATGCAAACACGCTGAACAGGTTCAGCAAAAGGGAAGAACACCCTTCCAAGCATAAAACCTAGCTCAATCTTCAAATCCCAATAACTTTTGATCCGGAGCTCCGATTGATGAGTCGTCAGTGGTCACGCGTTCATCTCAGAATCCTCTACAAAACTCACCCAACAATTTGGTAAGGAACTCACTTTCCAGTTTCAGATTCTCTCCTTCCCAATTTTGAAATTTAATGTGTATCCATGTTGAATCTTGTTTAATTTTGGTATTTAGGTTTGAGTTAGCTTGCGAGTTTTGTTGGATTTAGCTCACTTGATATGTGGACAAGGTAAGCTTCCTCAAGTACCTTGTGAAATGTTTAGGTAGAGAATTCTATGTTAATTATAGTGGTGATTATGTTGTTAGATTGGAAATTGGTTGAGAAGTGGAATTAATTTGAAGATATGAGAGCTTGAGATCGATTTTGGAAGCTAGGTTCCTCGGTGAGGGGCTGTGTTGATAAGCTTGCGGTGCGAAAAATGCTTGAAGTGTTCCGAGTTTATCGGAAAATCGACCAAGGTATGGTTTAGGTTTCTCGTATTTAATATATAATGTTCTATGAAAACTTAGGTTAGATGACCATAAGTAGGTTGAAGCATGTATGTATGTTATGAGTTAGTAACCTTAATGAAAATATTGATTTGTCTTGAAATGGGTTGATGATTGGTGATTTAATGATGATACTTTAATGATTGAGTACGAGATTATGTTGATTATAAATTCTTGGGGTTGAAACTCATGAATTTGTGTATTGACGGGACATGGAGTAAATGAGAATTGGTTAGGTATGAGTATGAATTGGTTGAATGTTTATGAGTATTGACTTGAAGTGTATTAGTTTGAGAATCTTGATTGAGTTGAGGAATTGAGAATTGAATAGTTTAAAATGTTGAATCATTGATTAAAGGTTGATAAGCATTTGGCATTGATTATGGGTGTTTTGGAAGTGTTTTGTTTGATAGTGGTTTAGTTTGAAAATGAAAATTTGGTAAAAATAGAGCTTGGTATTTTTGAGGAAAAATCTGATTTTTAGCCAAATTTCGGTGGGCTATAACTTGGCTTCCGGACTCGCAAATTGTTTCAAACTTCTTTTATATAAAAATTGGGTCCGTGAAGTTTATGCCATTCAAAGAACGGATGAAAAATATTTTAAACGAAAAAGTTATGCACGTCGGAAGTTTAGAGTGCAAAGTTGACAATTCTGTAGCATTCAGCATTTTGCTGTTTTGCATAACTTGCGTACGCGACGCGACCAACTTATTCGGGTTGGGTATCTCGCGTACGTGAGCAGGGTGCTTGCGTACGCGAGCATAGAAAATTGTACGCCCACGAATACGCGCGACCTTTTAGTAATGCACTTCCACGCGTACGCGTGACCCCGGTTTTCAACAAAGTGGATTTTTATGTTTTAAAACTTAATTTTGAACCTCTAAATCTCTACTTTTACTGTCTTAGACCCTACACCTTAGTTGTAAGTATGGTGAAAAGGTTAAGCTATGGAGAAGTAGTTAACTTGGGTTTGAAAAAAGATTTAAGAAATATAACTTGTGGTTAGAAGAGCGCACTTGAGTTAATAAGATGATGAAAATAATGTGTGAGGCCGTTAAGAGAATCAGGCAATATTGAGAATAAGGAAATATGATTGATTATTAAATGATTACGATTTATTGACGAGATGCGATAATATTGCGAGTATGCCGAAGATGCATATATGAGTTAATGAAGGAATAAATGATGTAACCTAATTTATGATTGAATATGATTGAGATATTCATTGACCTAATCCCCGGGTTTCCCAATGGGCATGCATATATATTATTAAGCTTGGGGTGTTGTCTCCCCTATATCAACTTGGGTTCCGTCCCATGATTTATTTTTGAGCTTGGGGATTCGTGTACAGAGGGACTGTCCAATAGTTAGCTACCACTAGGACATGTCGGATTGGGTGTATAACCGACAGATGAGCTCATTAGCCACAGGACAGGCATACATCATGTGTATATTGTTTGAATTGCTTGCTTGTGCATTAATTGGGATTCATTAATTGGGATTGCCTAAATGATTTGATATGTTAATTGTTGTACTTGCTATCTATATTACTTGTATTCTATCCTTGTTTACCACTGTCTGTTTGTTTGTCTATGTAAATTCACCAGAGTTGGAAGAACGGAGGAAAGGCAGAGAAGTTAGGGATTTAGTTAGGCTTAAGACTTGGTTAAGTTAGGAATCCCTAGAAAACCACCTTGACTTATGGTTTTTACTTAGTTCTTTAAGTTTTATAATCTGAGTGTCAGCATTTTAGGATTGCCTCTGGTATTCCCAGGACCTTATATCTTATGTGTGTGGCACCTCTACCACGCTGAGAACTCCCGATTCTCATTCCATACAATATTGTTGTTTTTTAGATGCAGGTTGAGAGGCTCCTCGGTAGGCGTCTAGAGTTCTGCAGCGAAGTGGTTCCTGGGACTTTATTTTGGTGTATAATTGTATATAAACTTATGTATTTAACTCTCCGACAACTTACTTTATTTTGTACCTCTTAGAGGATTAAGGAGAACTAGGGTTTATGTACCTATTTCAGATTTCGGGTTATGTATATATGTATGTAAATATTCTCCGACCAGCCTTAGCTTCGCAGGCTGAGTTAGGGGCTTGTTATTTTGTATTTTTGACCCTCTATGCCTACTTTCTATTTAGTTATGCTTATGAAACTTAGATTTCTTCGCACGCAAGTAATCTTGATTCCTGAGCGTTGCGCTTTTTATTTTGCAATTTTGCTTTATCCGTTTTTCAAGGCTCCTTGTACACTGTATCCTTTTCAATATTATTATGTATATATTTTATTTTAGAGGTTGTAATACCACACCACCTCTGTTTTATGACTTAAAGTGTAAAGCTCTGTATGGTAGGGTGTTACAAAGAAGCAAGCACAAGTACTACAATAGTAGAAGCAACCATTGATTCTCCTCCAAGAAAAATTAGACCTCTACAAGATGTATACGAAACATGCAATTTTGCCAAGATCGAGCCGACAAGCTTTGAAGAAGCAGAAAAGCACGAAGAATGAAGAAATGCAATGGAAGAAGAAATCAAGATGATTGAGAAGAACAACACATGGGAGCTAGTAGATCGTCCTTCAAATAAAGGTGTCATTGGAGTTAAATGGGTATACAAGACTAAGCTCAATTCTGATGGATCCATTCAGAAGCATAAGGCAAGGCTCGTAGCTAAAGAATATGCACAAGTTCTTGGGATAGATTACACAGAGACATTTGCACCTGTAGTTCACCTGGATACAATAAGGGCACTCATTGCACTAGTCGCATAAAAGCAATGGAAGATATATCAACTGGACGTGAAATCTTCCTTTCTAAATGGAAAACTGGTGGAAGAAGTATACATTGATCAACCACAAGGGTTTGTTGTAGAAAGACATGAAGACAAGGTGCTAAGGCTAAAGAAAGTGCTCTATGGACTCAAGCAAGCTTCGTGAGCATGGTACAGTCGAATTGACAAATATTTTATTAATCATAAATTCAGGAGGAGTAAAAGTGAGCCTACACTATATATCAAGACATAAGGTAATTCAAACACTCTCATAGTTTTCTTGTACGTGGACGATCTTATCTACACAGAAAACAATGAGATCATGATCAGAGAATTCAAAGAAGAAATGAAGAAGACATTTGAGATGACTGACTTAGGATTGATGCATTATTTTTTGGCATTGAGGTAAGCCAAGATGAAGACGAAATTTTCATCTCGCAAAAGAAACACACTCAAAATTTGCTACAAAGGTTCAAGATAAATAATTGCAAAGCAGTATCTACTCCTCTAGTCCATAATGAGAAATTACAAAAAGAAGATGGACCTGGAAAGGCAGATGCTTCATAATACAGAAGTCTCATTGGAAGCCTCCTTTATCTGACCACCACAAGACCCGATATTATATATGCAACAAGTCTATTGTCAAGATTCGTGCAAAAGCCAAGTCAGGAGCACGATGGAGCTACAAGAAGGATCTTAAGATATCTACAAGGCACAAAGGATTATGACATTCACTATAAATCTATTGAAAATCCAAAACTACTTAGATACACTGATAGCAATTGGGTAGGATCCATTGACGACATAAAAAGCACTTCTGGATACGCATTTACACTAGGATTTAGAGTATTCTCTTGGGCATCAAAGAAACAAGAAACTATAGCTCAATCATCTGCTGAAGCCGAGTATGTTGCTGCTGCAAATGCTACTAGTCAAGCAATATGGTTAAGGAAAATATTTGAAGACATAGGTGAACAACAAGAAGAACCAACAACTATGTTGTATGATAGCAAGTCAGCAATAATAATGACAAACAATCCAATCCATCATAGTAGGACCTAGCATATAGCTATCAAGTATCATTTTATACAAGAATCTATATTGGAGAAAAAGATAAAGATCGAGTATTGTAATATAGATGAACAACTGGCAAACATATTCACTAAGACACTACCAAGATCAAAGTTCGAACTATTTCGAGAGATGCTTGGAGTTACACAAATGTACATCAAGGAGGAGTATTAATAATGCTACACATTTGTAGAACTCTCTAGATTTATCATGATCTTGTTTTTGTAAAATTAAATATCTAGATATTATAATGGAGAAGTTTAGAAAATAAATAAATATATCAAATACTATAAATATCTAAGATAAGTATATAGAATTATCTAAATTAATATCTAGAAATATTTAAGGTTTAAAATTATCTAGAATAACTTAAGGAGCCTATAAATAGGCCATTGTAGTGCTCATTGTAACTAACTAACAAACACATCAATACTCACTAGTATTTGTACTCTCTCTTTAACCCATCAATAATATAACTATCAAATTCCTCAAACCATTCTTCTAAACTACTACTTCATCAAAACTATCATTGCTATTCTTACTATAATATTTAAGTCCATAATACACTAAACCAATTTCAAACTACTTTCATAAAACTAACAGGTACAAATCGAAAATTTTTGAGACTAAATTGAAATAAAATAAAATTTACAAATATTTTTAAAATTTTTAACAAATTTTAAAGATAAAAAAATACTTTATCGTATTTTTATTTGAAATTCACAAAATAAGTGAAGCCCAAGCACTACTTCTTTATTCTGTGTTCTTTCTATATATAACTTAATGGCATATCAATTAACACATTAGATGAATCTGGCTTTGATTGAGCATAGCAGTTCATTTCATCTGATTAAAAGTCTCTTGGTAAACCCAATGCAAAAGATCCTCGAAGTGTAATTATCAATGGTCTTCACATCCACATGAGCTTCAATCAAAGTTTATCATTTCTTATTAAGCGACTTCAAGTATTTGTAAAGGCAAAATTTCAATCAAACTACAACCATACAAGATAATAAATAGGATAAAAAAGGAAAAAGTATAGCCTAATGCCTAATCATCCTGAACGACCTTTCAAGTTGCATAAACCCTAAACTAAAAATAACGACCTTTCAACCATACAATATAACTCTTTCATGAAAGAAATTTATTTTTTATTAAAAATAATATGCTTAATATGTTAATGATCAACATTAATTACTAATTTGAAAAAAAATGGTTGCCAAATACAGCCACATTCACGTCGTCCGTTTCAAGGAGGTTTCAACCCTAATCTCGCAATTGCATCCCGACCCGTCTTCACGTGTTGTCGCCGTCGTGGTTCTTGCGCCATCGCTGTGCCACTGCAGAGACCAATCAAACGCGCATCGCCACTCCCCGATTCCATTTATAATCCAACCCGTTTTGTCAAAAAGAAACTCAACCTTACTCAGCGCAATCGCATCCCAACCCCACGCTAGTTATCGTTGTCGTCTTGCATGCCCCGTCGTCGTGCCACCGAACATCCCCCCTAAATTCGCAACACCCTAAACAACCCCCTCTCGTGGAGCCATAGTGTTCCACCTCCATATATAGGAACAAGGTGTAGTTGTTGTCGCTGAATGCGGTTCGAGAGTGTTGCGTCAATGGAACCATCAACTTGTGAAGTATAACTAGTGAGTGGTGTTGATATTTTTCATGATAGTCTGATGGTATAACTTTGATATATGATGTGTTTTTTTTCTCTTTTTGTTATGCAAGTTGCATATTTTTTTGGAACTTTGTTTATATTTTTTTTGATGTACTAACATGGATACTCTTGTTTGTTATTTGATATTTCGTAATAATCTATTTGATTTTTGTATGTAAATTAGTTGATTTTTGCTTGTCTATACATTGGTGTTCTCAATGAATCATCCAATTTTGGAAGAGTGTTTTTGGGTGTTGAATAGTGGATACTTATATCTTTATGTGATACGTTTTTTGTTTAATTCGCTTAGCTCTATTAGGGTGTTTTTAATTTCAAGTGGAATAAGCTATTAACGTTATTGAGTTGGAGAATAATGGTATGGAGTTGAGTAATGAGGTGTGAATTGTATCTAATTGTTGTCATAATACTAACGAGTTATTGGAGACCAATTTTTAAGTATGTGCGACATTGAATGTTATTTTTTCTGAATGAATTTGTAGTTGCCGGATCACACTGGAATTCAACTAGAGAAAATCCCTTACATAAGATTGCGATTTGATTCCTTGCAGCTGGCACAAGAGATCCTTCAAAGGTTGGTCTAGACCACATTCGAGGTCCTTCAAAGGTGGCAACGAAGGGTTAGCCGAGATCGAAGAGGCTTGGAGCTAAACTGGACAGATCGATCAATAAATCTATACAAAGAAAGAAGAAAAATACACTCCCAGTATGTGTTTAGCATTAGTGAATTTCGGTTCCTTTTGTTGAGATGACTTTGGATACAATTTGATTTATTTACTTCTTGCGTGGTGATTTTTTCAGGAAAATGATGTAACAGCCATTTGGAATATAGCGGTTAATTCTGCTGTTTGGGAGAATGAATCGTAGGAACATGGCAGGTTCATGTCATTGTTAAACTCGGTTGGAAACAGTTAAAAGAGTTTTGTTTAGGGATTTATAAGAAGTCCTTTGGTTTTTGAATTTTTATTTTTCCTTTTTTTAACACAATTCTTGTGGTATATGATTTAATAAACATTTTTTAATTGAGAATATATCATTATTTTTTAAATTTAATTTTAGTATTATAAGTTTTCTATGATCAAACTTGGATCTAAATCAGCACAAGTTATATGATATATATTGTGGAAGATTTACCAAAAAAAATTGCACAAAAGTCTCATTAGAAACTCCCACAAGTATGGTAAATGAACTTCGATTTAAGGAAACAGAAGACACATTCACATAAGATACCTCCATTTATGGACACATCCATAGAGAGGCACATTTAAAGAAGACACAACTAAAAAAGACACCTTCATTAAAAGACACATCCACAGAAGACACAACTAAAAAAGACACCTCCATTAGAAGTTACATCCACATAAAACATATAATTTAGAAGATACCTTCGTTAAAAGACACATCCATATATAGAAACATCCATAGAAGACAGATCTAAAAATAGAAGCTTCCAACAAAGACACCTCTATTGGAAGACTCATCCATAAAAGCCACATCCAATCATTAACCTGTTAAAATAAACCATGTGTTTATCTTTTGCAAAAAGACAGTACAATGTCCAAACAGGGGATTCAAAGCCACAATAGACACAACATCCAGGAGTTAACTTCAAAAATTCCACAAAGGTCATAATAGAAATGCTCACTAATAAGGCATATGAATCCAAAAGACACAGTCCATTTATATAACACAAGGAAAATATCAAGATGCAACAAAATATAACTCAACAAGAATGTCTTAAAACTAGTTAAACAATAATGTTCTATCCAACTTTCTTCTTCACATCTTTATCTCATTGGTAGGTCTTTTTCTTGGGTAATACGCCAGCCCACCGAAGCATGCTCTTTGTGCTTGGTGTTGTGAACGCCTTATGTTTATTCCTTGGATTGTTGCGGCGCACATCAGGTTGAGGACATCTGTCGAGGGCATTCAATGCTTGGTCAATCGCTGAATTATAAAGATCCAGAATGATATCAAGCATTATGTCCCATCGATTCTACCTCATCTAGCTTTGTTTCGGCCAGATCTTTCATCATATCAGCGATGTAACAAGGTGAGAACATTGTCTCCAATAATTTCTGTCAATATAGGAAGCGATCGTAAGAAGGAAATAGAGTCACAAATTAAAAGAGAAGCACATAACAGTAGACGATGTAGTACTGGTTTTCCCATTTTTTGCAAGATAATTTTCAGCAACACACCAAAAGTGGGGGGCTTCTGACGCTAGTTGGGAATGCAAACTAGTTTAACTGGAAAATAAAATTCGATGCAAGCATCCAATTAATACTAAATTAAACACACATTCCAACTCAATCAACAATACCCCATAGTAAAAAGAGAGGAAAAAAAAACTCAACGGTTTATCAGTACCGAGAGAAACATCAAATACTTTTAGATAATTTAGACCATTGAAGCTATAAATCACTAAATTATAAATTAAACCAACACCAATTCAGAAAAAAATAATTCTAAGATTCAACTTTTCATTTTTTTTTTCTAAGTTAACTAAATCAGAGGTGCAAGAATAACATCACATAAAGTAATTCAACAGCAACCTCTATTAATCAATTGGACATCAAAGAACACTGAACTAAACCAAATAAATTCAGTTAGTGATAACCATACATATAATTTGAACTATAGAGGCATGAAAATTAACTTTGATCAGAAGACACACCCATTTTTAGAAAATTTAAACCATTTCACCTATTAATTGCTAAATTATAAATCAAAAATCAATTTAGAAAAAAAAAAGTTTCAAGATTCAACTTTTGGTTTTTCTAAATCAAAGGCACAAGAATAACAAGAGATAAAGTAATTCAATAGCAACCTCTATTAATCAAATGAACATCAAGAAACACTGAACAAAACCAAATAAATTTAGTTAGTGACAACCATATATATAATCTGAACTATGGAGTGGTGCATGCAAATTAATTTTGTTCAGAAGACATACCAGTTTTTAGAGAATTTAAATAATTGCACATATTAATCGCTAAATTATAAACCAAAAATCAATTCATAAATTTTTTTTCTAAGATTCAACTTTTGATTTTTCTAAATCAACTATCAAAGGTACAAGAATAATAAGACATAAAGTAATTCAATAGCAATCTCTATTAATCAAATGAACATCAAGGAACATTGAATGAAACCAAATAAATTTAGTTAGTGACAACCATACATATAATATGAACAATGGAATGGTGCATGCAAATTAATTTTGATCATAAGACACATTCGAAATAACAGTAAGTTAATGAGATTACAACTATTATTTCTTACTCAGCACTTCGAAACATCACTCCGTATTTACGGGGATAACAACTATCTATTTTCCAAATCTAATTTTAAGTTGATCACATTCAAACCCAATTTAAATCCAGAAAGAAAAATACAAACGAACTTATAATCCTATTTTTATCCCATAGTTTCGAATTCTCTTAACAACTATAATTACCAACGCATACCATATCTCTCCAGCAAAGCATAATAAATCAATGTCATATAAAAATTTAGTTCAGTTCATATAACAATCTCGCTAACATTACATAAAAGTAGTATCCACAAATTAAAAAATGCATCTTGTATGAATGCCTAACCCTATAATATGAACCAAAAATAGATCAGTAACATCCTCTATTTACTAAAACCGTGAATTACTACTAACCTGTTATCATAGTGACGCCGACGGAAGAGGAAGAGCCTGCGCGATACCCATCGGTACTCCTCGAAGCTGATTGCACAGTTGAGCAAGTTGATAGCCTTGGCATTGAGCTCCACCTTCTTTCTGTCTTCTTCGGTCCAGCTTGCTTCAGGTTTAAGAGAGACTACTCCTTCAGCACTTGTGGTGGTTGGAAATTGAGGACCCTCCAAGATAATCTTCCAGAGCCTGTAGTCTACTGCTTGTAGAAAGATCTTCATTCTCTCCTTCTAATAGGTATAGTTTTTTCCATTGAAGAGAGGAGGTCTGTTGCTTGACTGTCTTCTGTCAAGTTGTAAGACACCAGGTTTAAGCCACTACTTTCTGCCATCTAGATCTTTTCTCCAAGCTGCAAAGCTTGATCTCTTTGAGACCAAGCTCTGATACCAATTGATGGTTTTCAGTGGCTAAGAGAAGGGGGGTTGAATCTTAGTCACTTTTTTGCTTATTAAAACTTGCTGGTCCTTGAAACAACTTCTGGAGACTTTTTAATTTTTGTCTCGTACCCAGCCACGAGACTTTTTCTTTTTATCTCGTCACCCGGTACGAGATATTTTTCAGTTTTATCTCCTATGCAGCAGAAACAGAAATGGAGTAGAAGAAAGAGAGAGAGAATCACACCAAGATATATCCTGGTTTAGCTGCCAAGTGCAATGCAGCCTACATCCAGTCTCCATCACAACAATGATGGAATTTCACTATAATCATCCTTGATTACAAGCACCAATTCTCCCTAGGAACTACCCTTCCTATCCAGAATAAGTCCAGAATCTAAACCCCAATCCTGAACTTGACTTGGTCACTACCAAGCTTTCAACTGCTAAGTGCTAACCCAACTTGCAAGGGGATTCCCACAGAATCATGAAACACAACACAAATGTACAAAGAACCTCTAAGGACATCTATGGCTTTTTCTTTTAATTTTGCACTCTCTGCCTTTTTCCGCTCTATGGCTTTTTCTTACAAACCTTACTGTTTGCCTTTTTTCATGAGACTCAAGACAGACAAAATTAAATAGAAAATTACAAAATAAAGAACATTGAAGGAGAAGAACTTCTGTTAGCTTAGGTAGCTATGAGAACTTTGTGCCTTGCATTCTTACTCCTTGCTTCAAGCCCTGGCTGTTCTCCCTTATATAGAGGGGGAAGCCTCCATGGTTGAAACCAAATGAACCAAGCTAAACTTCTTCTTCTTCATGCAAAACCGGTTCGGCCAGAGAGAGAAGAGAGATAATCGAATGCTAAAACCAACATGCAATTACCTCTGAGTCTTCTCTTTACACCAAGCTTCCTCAATCCGAGCCATCCAACTTGACTTGCACTCCAAGAAGGACTCCTAGCCCTTGATGCTTCTTGATGTATGACAGCTCCTCCTGCTCCACTTTTGCTTCCTCCTTCACGTAGCCACCCTAGCTACCTTCTGTGATGAGTGAACACAAAAGCAGAGACGAGCCATCCCTCTGAGATCTTCTTCCTCTGACCGAAATCTTCTTCATCCATTTTTTGTATGGAGAGGCTGAGCCTACTTCACCAAATCTTACCTCCTTTGGTGAAAATCTCAGCCACAACATACTTTTTGTTTTCTTTTTCTTGCCATCATTGCAATGGTCTTGTTGCTTGCTTCTTCTTCTCTTCGGTAGCTTGCCATAGCTTCCATGCTTTCTCTGTGAAGTAACCGAATGAAGAAGAGAGATAAGAGAGAAGAGAGATTAGAAAGAAAAGCAATCAAATGAATTTGAACAAATTAATTAAAGATGAGTTGCTTTTGCTTCCCTTTTGTGGAGTAGCGTGCCTTCATTAAGGCCATCAATCTAATCAATTATAATTTCTCTCTCATGTTTTCAAGGTCTGCATTAACTCCACTTAATAAAATTTGAATTCCATCACATGATAAAAAAAAGGAGATCCGTTGGAAGCATGAAGCAAAACATTTGTTTTCTCTCAAAATTGGTTTCGGACCAAACCTTGGGTTTCCAACTAAACTTTAAATTGGGCTAATAATAATGTTAATAGAATCTGGCCCATTAACAACATATTGATTCAGCCAAACAATTTAACCAAGGCTGAAAGTAAAATTCATATTTGGGCTTGCAACAACTTTTCTTTTCTTTTCGGCCCAATCAAAACCTGCACAGCAAAATTATTTTAATCAACATATATGAATTGAAATCAAATTAATAATTTTGTAATTAATTATATTAATAGTGTTTGATCATCACTAATTTTATTTGAAGTTTTCCAAACTCATCACCCCTTAATTACCTAGCGGGATGTTCATAAAATCTACGAATCATTTAGTTGATCACATTATTTCCTTTTTATATTGTTCTTCTTGTTGTGCGATCGCCAATGCTAAAACAATTTTTTTTTTCTAGAAAGATATTGGTGTTGTCATCACATTATCATTTAATATTTTAGAAAATTAAACTTGCTTATATTTTAAGTGTTTTTACCTTTTAAAAATACAACCTATATTATCTATGTGACTATATCTATCAGCAGCAGTTTCAACTGTGGCAACAAAGAAAAATAAACATCAATAACAAATTTTACTTGTTTTGTATAAATATTAATAATCCGTATTGAATCAGCTAGAAACCCATGCATTTTCCCCGATTGTGCTTTCGTTTAATGAAGGGACATTTTGGGAATGGACCATGGAAGTAATTATTTGAACAATCGAAGTGCTTCAACTTAGGCAACATACAAATGCCGGTCGGAACCACACCTGAGAAATTGTTATGCTTTAAAACCAATTGTTCCAAGCTCTTCATTCCTTGCATGGTTCCTGGTAGTTCTCCCTCCAATCTGTTGAAGCTCACATCAAACACTGTCACTTTGTCTAAGTACCCTATTTCTTGGGGCAATGGACCCGTTAGCCCCGTATTCGATATTATAATCTCATTAAGGGTATCCTTCATTTTGGCCACACTTGATGGAATACTACCCTTTATATCATTGTTTGATAATATCATAACAGAAACGGGTGAGTTCCCAAAGTTTTGTGGTAAGGAGAACTGGAATTTGTTATTGTTGATGAAAAGAGC